>NC_134573.1:104205669-104245669 GCF_050947875.1 Dermacentor variabilis
GTCCATTTAGATGGGAGGTACCCGGCAGCCCATATAGTATTGAAAAGTGCGAGTAGCGTTATTTGAGTATCGTTGTGGAGATGTTTAAGCATGTCGTACATGATCCTATCAGGTCCAGGTGCAGAGCTCTGCAATGCAGCCAATGCAGCTTTCAACTCGGCAATGTTAAAAGGCAGGTTATATGATTCGTTCCGTCTGCATTTGTGGTTGATGGTCTCGCGTTCTGCTATTTGTTCTTTAGGAATGCCTTAGAATAATGATTTGAGCTGGAAATGCGCTCAAAATGTTCCCTAAGTGCGTCAGCTTGATCTTCTAAGCTATTGCCTTCATCGTTTACTAGGGGCAACAGATGAATTTCTTGTCCCTTTAGCATTCTAAGAACGTCCCGTACTTTAACCTCTTGAGTATATGAATTTATAGCTGAAAGGAACCTCTGCCAGCTTGCCCTCTTTGCCTGTCGTCGCGTTCTTCTTCACTGAGATTTAACTTGTTTAAATTCTACTAAATTTTCGGCCGTATGGTATTCACGTAGTTTGCCCCAAGCTTAATTTTGTTTTCTTCGTGCCTCTCTACAGTCGTCATTCCACCAAGGGACCCGTCTTTTCAATGAAGCGCCACTTCTTTGAGCGATGAACTTTTCTGCTGCATCAATGATAAGAGCGGTAAAACATGATACGGCGTGATCTATGCTAAAATCACTTATATAATCTGGTAATATGTAGGTGGATTCTTTAAAGCATTTCCAATTAGCCTCGGCTCGTTTCCAGCGAGGAACAGGTGGAGGGGAGTCATGTTGTGTTACTAGGTTTAGAGTTAATGGGAAGTGATATTCCTTCCAAATATTCTTTCCTTCCAGACCACTCTAAATCAGGGAAGATAGAACCAGAACCGATAGACAGGTCTATTGACGAGTACGAATTATGATTTGGATTATAGTAAGTCGGTTCTTTCTTATTAAGGAGGCGCGCACTGGAGATTAAAAGGAAATTTTCAACGATTCGACCTCTCGTGTCGCATCGTGAGACTCCCCACATCGTGTTATGAGCGTTAAAATCTCCCACGAGTATGTAAGGCTCGGGAAGCTGATCAGTGAGGTTAGAAAAATCTGTTTTGTCGAGACACTGGTTCGGTGGTATATAAATGGAACACACAGTTACTAATTTATTAAAAAGAATGGCCCGAACTGACACTGCCTCAAGGGGCGTGTTAAGATCGATGGGTCGGCAAGCGACAGATTTGAGGGCTACTATTGCCACACCGCCAGAGGCGGTAGCCTCGTTGCGGTCATTCCGAAAGAGTAATTACGAAGGAAATTAGGGTTTGTAGGTTTCAGATGTGTCTCTTGAACACACAGCAACTTTGGATTATGTTTGTGTAGGAGTTCACTAATATCGTCAAGGTTATGAAGAAGTCCTCTAACATTCCATTGGAGTATTTGTGTATCCATTATGCTAAATGTGTTTAGTGATGTGTGTTTAAGAGACGGAGTTTAGCTCACGGGCCCTTTGGAGGCGCCGCGACGCGAGTTTTGTCTTTTTTGGAGCGGTCGAGAGGGGCTCGCCGCGCCTTACGCGCTAGTGGCACCGTCTTGCTGGTTGTTGTATCCATCGCCTCTTGCGAGGCGCCGGACAGGCGCTCTTCCGAGCGCTGTGTTTGACGTGAAGGCCTCGGCACGTTGGACGATACCTTTGAGACCACCTGCCCGGATGTCGATGGTCGCTTCTTCTGGGGTGGCGGAGCAACGCTAGCTGCAACCGCCGGGGGGCCGGATGGCATCACCGCCGGCTCACTGGGTGTGGGCCGGACAGCCGCCGGAAGCCGTTGTGTCGCCACCCGCTGACGCGTCACTTGGCCAAATGTGTTTGACAGGTAGGATACCCGCCTGCGTGCCTCCTTGAAAGTTATGTTTTCTTTTACTTTTATCGTCACAATTTCTTTTTATTTTTTTTTTCCAGGAAAGGCACGACCGCGAGTATGCGGCGTGCTCCCCTTCACAGTTTACACAATGGAGAGTGTTCTCGCAAGCTTCAGGGGTATGTTCATGGGAACTGCATTTCGCACAAATTTGACGGCCTCGGCAGCTCTGCAAACTGTGGTCGAAACGTTGGCATTTGAAACATCTGAGGGGGTTGGGCACATATGGCCAAACACAGAGCTTCATGTACCCTGCCTCGGTTGACTCGTGATAATCACCGAAGGTGATTATCAAGTGTTTTGTTTGGATTTATTTGCCATCTCGCCTCATCCTAATTCTTTTGACATTTATAACATTCTGTTCACTGAAGCCCCCCAAGAGTTCAGCCTCAGTGAGCTCCAACAAATCATCGTCGGAGACAACACCGCGGGTGGTGTTCATCGTGCGGTGCGGGGTTACTACTACTTGGGTCTCCCCAAATGATACTAGTTTAGACAATTTCTCAAATTGCTTCTGATCGCGGAGCTCCAAGAGGAGGTCAACGCAAGCCATCCTCGACGCCTTATAACCTGGACCAAAAACTTCGGTAAGAGACTTTGATACAAGGCATGGTGAGATTGTTCGCACTAACTTATCCGGTTTTTCAGAATGAATCCCGTTGAAACAAGGAAAAGATTCTTTTTGCCGACCAAAAAACTGGAATACTTCATCGGTGCGCCCTCTTTTCTGAGGGCGATCAGGGAGTGAGGGGAAGGAGCTAGCTATAAAGATATGTGGAGATTTCGGTAGTAACGCCGGCCACCAACTGTGGAGTCCTACAAGGGGACGCTGCAGGACCTGTGAAACACGGCCTTGATATGCCAGCTGTACATTACCACTATAACGAAATATGAAATAACCTAGGTTGGCTATTCACACAAGGTTAACCCTTGCTGCCTGGAAAAATTGGAAGTGAAGACAGGGGAAGACGGGAAAGATGGAAAGTGAGATAAAGACGAAGGTTGGAGGGAGAGAGAGACAGGAAAAGGAAACTACCGATTTGCCCCGGGTGGGTCCGTCCGGGGGTGCCGTCTGTGTGAAGCAGAGGCCAAAGAGGTGTGTTGCCTCCACCAGGGGGCCTTAAAGGTCCTAACGCTCGGCACCTGCTTAACCCCCAGGAACCCCCTTTCCCCACACACGGCTAAGCCACGCACGGCTACACGCGGGAGGGTCCGACCCTCATGTGCTCGGGTACGTGGTGTCGCAACACACCAAACGCCTACTCACACAGACGCCCCTGCGGGGTACTCGGCTTGTTCTTCGGCCGTGCGCACTAATACGTAGTCTTCCCACTTTCCTCATTTTTGTTGGATTCGCAACTGTTGTAGTGAGAGTAAGAGCGAGTGCGAGAGAAAAAATGTAGGGGCTTTTGCGCATTGAATATCTGACTTTGCCTAGGTACTACGGAGGAGAGGTTTCTGTGCTCGTGTTGTATGCAGTTGTCTCTAGTCGCGGCCCGGGCGTTCCCGTGGGTCACCGTATAGTGAAAGCCATCTGCGACGGGGACGGAGTCCGGCAGCGCGCTGTGTTTTCCCGGCTTAGTTCGCGTTGATGCGAGACGTAGCACAAAAGTCAATTCGCTCGCTGGTGCCGCCGCGCTTCCTCACCCCAGCGTTTCGACAGCGAGTTCCCGTGGTCATCGAGTGAGATGTGTTCATGTTTGCTCGTGCGCGTGCAACACCATGTTTGTTAGTTTAGTTAGTATGCATGTCTATGTTTACAAGCTTATACGACCGATAAAACTAATATCATTACTTCGCATAGCTAGCTGCCCAATAATTTGCTATCGCAATTGATGTCTCGCCTTTCGGGCGAAACTGCGACTTTTTTTCTCTCGCACCCGCATGTAGTCATGCCTGCGCAAAAGCGGCTGGCGATTCCTGAAATGAGACACTCATACGTTCCGAAGTGTAAGATCCCTAATAAAACAAGTTTCCAAGGTAGCGCCACTCTTCCTTTCCTGCTCGTTTTCTCATCGAACCTCCTCCTGATCACTGTACGGAAGCGCCCCCAAGAAAGCTCAAAACTAGTAAGGGCACGCATAAAGATAGGGATATTTGTTATTCGCTTTCACATCGGTTATGATTACTTCTTTCATAAAAGCGTTATTTAACACACAGAGTAAGTATTCGTTTAGTTTATAGTACAAGGTATATTATATAAAGAAGCATAATCTGTGCAGTCTAACTGCCAACACTGTGCAGGTTGTATTTTACACCACTAGCAATGGTATCTCGCATGCTTCCTCGCGCGCGCCCGCTTCGGTTCAAATTCACGCTTGTTGCTTACTATCTACTCCCACGGCAAGAAATAAATGGTGAAGTGAGTCACAGCTTACTCTCATCTCATGCTGAGTGAAGGACATTAGACATGTTTTATGGTTATTAATATTACATATTTTAAGCCCATGTCTTCGTCCAGCGGCTCTGTTCCCCGCCTATGCGGCGGCGCTGCCGTGAAGGAACTAACCCTAAAGGCGGTTTCGCGGCATTGCGCATTGCGCTGCCATGAAACTACACTTTCAGGAAAAATTCTCACTGCCGTGAAGCCACACTTCAAGTCATAATTCCCAAATAATTCGCACCCCAAGTTGGTTGTTAAATTTAAAGAAAGTAAGGTTTTGGTGTGTTCTGTACGCTTAGAAATATGGTAAATTTTAAAACATCATAGACTGCTTTGGTATTCATGAGCAAGTCGCAGTGGAAAACTCATAGCCTAGACAAGGCAAGGACGTATTCGTTTACAGTAGCTTACTGATTTCTGTAAGCCGCACGGCCGATGTGAATAGAATTGCGCTGATGCGGCACTAAGCCGTAACTTTGGTGGCCAACAGCCCACGAAACAGCGCAGGTTAGGCCTAACCGCCAAGGCAATTAGTGTCAAGCCGTCGCGGGAAGTTTGCCTCTCGTCGGTTTTGGGCCCCAGATCATTTTCGCTGGCCAGTCTGAGGACTACAAAAGGGGCAAGCGTGCCTGTCAAGTTCGTCTGTGCGCTTACAGAAGCTCCTGCTACAAGAAAAAAAAAAGAAATTGGCTAGATCACACCTATAATGTGAGTGGAGTGACAAGAAGTGAAGAATTAATCCAGAGCACGAAACAGATACGTATCCTTGGTTACAGATCTATAGCGCCGAAACCATTTCGGGGAGCAGCATAGTCAACTTATCCATACTCGTTTATTTCCTTCTGAACTGAAGCTTGGCAAAGTCATCCCAGTTTTTTCTTTTTTAAATGCGATAGCTCCTTATTGCAGAACTACAGACCTATTTGCATTCTACCGTTCTTTGGAAAAGTTATTGAGAAACTAATTGAAATACGGCTAATGAAATACCGTTCTAAATTTAATATCCTTTCTGCATGCCAGTTGGGTTTTCGCCATGGATATTTCACAGAGCTGGCACTTATTCATCTTACGGGCCAACTAGAAAAATTAATCGGCGAGGGATTTCTCGCCGCCCCAGTTATTAAGGACCTAACGCAAGCATTTGATAGCATAAATCATAATATCCTAAGTTCGAAGCAATTGGCATTTGCGGTCCTGCCCTTTCGCTCCTAAAAAGCTACTCATATAACCAAGTTCAAGTTGTTTCTGTTTCCAGTGTTTATTCTCCGCAGCGAACTACTAACATCGGCGTGCCCCATGGCTCCATCCTGGCGCCAGTTCTGTTTATGGTTTATATTAATGATTTACTTACTTGTCTTTCTTCTACAAAATGCATTCTGCACGCTGATAATACCACAATATTCACCTTTCATAAGGATATCTCATCTCTCGTTAATAAGCTAAATGCTGCCTTAGAAAACATTCTAAGGTTCTGTAATGCTAACATGTTATCTATTAATCAGCGAAAAATAGCTTCCATTCCACCTATCAGTTTTGGTCCTCACTGCCTTCATCCAAGTTCATATTAATCCTTCCTTGCGTTGCTCAGTGGCTATGGTGTTGGGCTGCTGAGAACGAGGATCGAATCCCGGCCACGGCGGCCGCATTTCGATGAGGGCGAAATGCGAAAACACCCGTGTACTTAGATTTAGGCGCACGTTGAAGAACCCCAGGTGGTCGAAATTTCTAGAGCTCTCCACTACGGCGTGCCTCATAATCGGAAAGTGGTTTTGGCACGTAAGACCCCATAATTTAATTTAATTTGAATCTTTCCTTGGTATTATACTTGATTGTAATCTGAAATATCACAATCATATCGCTCACGTAAAAAAGAAGATAGCCTACTGTATGCGCATCTTAGTTAAAGCACGCCCTTACTTCACACGTACCCACATTGCTCTCCCTTTACCCCTATTTTGTCCGCTCTCATATTACTTACGGTATATTATATTGGTAAACCCCTATAATACTCATATTGCGTCTCTACAGACAGTTAAGAACCGAGCCATCAGAATAATTACTGGTAGTTCACGCTTTTCCAATGCCACTTCCTTACTACACGAGAATAACATCCTTACCATTTCTGAGCTCACTAAATACAACCTAGGTATTTTTTTCTACAGATTTGTGCATAATGAGCTACCATCAATCACATTTCCACCACATAACCTGACAATTCATAGTACCACCAGACTCGCGTTGGATAACAATTTTCTTTTACCAAGAATCAACATTAACTACGGTAAACAAACCGTGGAATTCACTTTCATATCAGTATGGAACACTCTTCCTCTGATAATGAAAAACGCAAGATCTTTACACCAATTCAAAAGGGAACTAAAATGCATTTAGTATTGACAGACTAATGAAAAAACTTACTGTAACCGTTTTTCTGTCCGTCTTTTTCGTTTTTTTCCTATTTGTTTGTTTTTGTTCTTGTAAATAAATTACTCGTACTTTCTTCCCATACAATCCTTCTTGCTACCATTAGATAAGCTAAACCTTGTTATTATTTGTAATTAATTCTGTATTTTGCTCTGTTAACGTTCATTTCCTGTTGCTTGTATACTACCTTATTATATGCTACTGTTGCTTTGAGATGTCAACTATCATGACTGTTCTTGTACAGGAGCTCCCGATGCAGTCTTTGACTATGGGACCTCCTCATGCATCTCCTTGTTCTGCATTTCATTCTTCTGCTTCATTGGGTCACTTGTAATGTGACCCAACTTCTAACGATAAATTCTGAATCTGATTCTGATTCTGAAACGGAGGCATACGTTACCTGTGACTCTCATCTTCGTGGAAAGTTTGGAAATTTCCTCGCCAACAGGTAGATAGATACGATGATTTGCACTGGTGCAGTCTTGTGTGTCCGCCGACGTCGGCGCTGCGGTGGATATCGCTGTATTGCTCCTTCATGTACCATATCATTGAACAAAAAGCTTGTACGCACCACTAACATGCGGCTACGCGTGCTCTATCTTGTAAGCGATGTGCGGCGGCAAAACAGTCTAGGCGCGCCGAGGGCTGATGGCCTCGTGCGAGCTGTGTTGTTCTCGTCGCTTAGTTCCCGTGGAAGCGTGAGGCATCACCAAGGGCAGTACGTTCGCTACTGCTGCCGCTCTTCCTCGCGCCAGCGTCTTGACAGCGTGTGTCCGCGGTCATCGAGTAAGAATGTGTTCACGCCTGCCTATGCGCGCGTGACACTATGATTGTTAATTTAGTTAGTCGGCGAATGTTTGCACGTTTATACGGCCGATAAACCTACTATCTTTACTTCGTACAATGTCTAAATGCTCCTCCTTACGGGCGAAACTGCGACTTGTCCTGTTCTCCTGCTTCACGTTTTTTTTTTTTCTACTTCGCGCCAAGAAGCGTACGTTTAGTAAGTCTAAACACCAACTTGGCCATGAACAAGTAGTTTTGAACATACCTGCAGGACCGTTATGGTATTCATGAGCCCATGACGTCTGAAGAGAAGACCTTATATATGCATGCACGTGCAGGAACGTACTCATACTATGTACGTAAGCTATGGAGAGGTAGCTAGCTGGATGACAATAAGTCGATTATTATAAATTTCTTGTCATGCTAGGTACGCCTTGCATCAATTATAGTTCAGCTGGAGCCTGTACCACATTATTGAGGTACGTTAGACTTTAGAAAGAAGGCTACACTACGCCCTCGGCAGTGTTTCCTGTAAACTCTAGCCACTTTATAACCGGAGGGTGTTATTTACTCATCGCATAAGTCATCGTGTACTGCAGCCCAGTGGCACAGACGGGGGGGGGGGAGGGGGGGGGCATACCGGTAACGTGCCCCCACCCTCCGAAATGTCTTTGTTAGTATGCCGCCTGACCAGCTCCCCCACTATATCCCCGTCCATGGACAATTGCGCAGCTCCGCCCCCCCCCCCCTCTCACCAGAAGAATAAATAAATGAGTAGGCTCCGTCACGCCTATAATATGAGTTGAGCGATAATAAGTAAGCGCGAAGAAGTCAGTAAGCTTTCTCAGACTCCTCCTGTAATATTGACAACCTGCACATTGATTTGAGAAAAACGAAAGTAACAATTCGCGAGCGGGACAGGAAGTGGGAGCACCTAACGCGCACTCAGAAACTTCGACAAGTTAGCTGGTGGATTCATCCCAGCTGTCACGCACATTCTCAATAAACGTGTCGTCAAAGCGTATGCGTACCTATATTGTCCGTATTATTCTGATATATTATTGCGAAATGGCGTGGTCGCAGCCTATAGCTTCTTACGGATAGCGCGGACACGGTTTTAGAAGTCTTCTCTAATAGTATAATCAACGTTTTTGAGCTTGGATGAGCTTTGCAGCCCCCCCCCCCCTTTCTTTTTTTGTGTAGTCGGCGCCTACGACCCAAAGCGCTCCTCTCAACTCCATGTAAAGACACATTAATTAAATTAACGTATTTGGTGCAGCATACAACGTAACTGTCGTGCCCAATGCATTTACTTGCATTGCACGTCCTAAAAAGGAGACATGAGCCGTCGGTTGATACAACCAAATCTCCCGCCGACATTACTGCTTCTCTGAATAGCTACGCGATGGCGACACTACCCCGCTAGACATCGACAGTCTGGTTTAGTTTTCGTCTCATTCCATGCTAGGTATGCACATAATTTTGCACGCAGGCAGAAACCTTCGCATACAAACAGATAATTTTCTTCAAATCCAAAACATCTCACAAGAATTTATGTATCCACGCGCACATGACGACGTGTCCTGCGCAGTATCTTGTCCAGTTTCGGTAAGGTGCAAGTGAAAACACCTTGCCATGACAAATTGATTTAAGAATTTTCGAAGATGAATTCAGCTTAGGAGAAGGCATTTTGCACCACTGTAACCGAGCTGCAAATAATTGATCACTGATTTAATATTCCCAGTTAGCACAGCTGGTTCTTTTAATGCGATCAGCCTTCTGTGGGGACTTCACCCAGTTTGCGGTATGTGCCTAACCTCCTTCCCATACCTATAGTAGTGACACTTGTACAGATTGGCGACGTTACATAAAAATGTAACCGATTACAATTACAATTACTTCATTTAAAAAATGACTCGCCGTCCCAGCCCTGCTAAAGTGAATGTCCAGCGAAGCTGTTGAAAAATCATAAGCCCCAACACTCAGTGAAAGTGGATGACTAGCGAAGCTGTGTAGCACACGACAAAGAGGAGGCACAGAATTTTGAACAAATGTGCGAACACATTTTTATCACTGGTCATCGTGACGAAAGGTACGCACACAGATTTATTTTTATACATCCGCGTTCATTCGTGTTATACATTCCTTATATACATTCGTGTTTTCATTTCGCGATATACTAAGCCAAAGAATTTGAGACCGGAATCACTGCACCCACTGGCAGTGGGCCAGTGCCGTCAGCGCCTTCGCAGAGTGAGGGGCAGTATGGGAACGCTGGCATGACGAGAGGCAATGGAGCCAGCTGTGCAAGAAGACGACGACGACGACGAACGCGCGAGAAGTGGCATGAGTCTTCGCTGCATGATTGTGATGGTTTCTGCTCACACAGATTTGTTGACGGACACTAAAAATCTACGGAACCCTAGCCACAAACAGCTTCGCTGCAAAACCATTACAACTGCTGAGGGGGTATGCAATGCTTTATTGCTTTAAAGTAATGGTAGTAACGGTAATTTTGACAGCACGCCGCCGCTGGTCGTATTGTCCTTTCTTTTTCCCTTTGCCGTTGCTCGTATTCACGCTGCTCCTTGGGAGTGCTATGTGTTGCCTGCCCATAACGGTGCTGCAACAACAATGAAATCAGTCGCTAGGCTGGCTCTTTTGTATAAGAAAGGCTAGTGACGTCACTTCGCACGTCGCAAGTTGCCGTCACCGCGGCAGCTTGCGCAACAGTAGTATTTACAGGGAAACGTACGCGGGGAGCACTACGTACTTCGCATTGTTACCAGGAGCACCTTATGAAATTATGTAGATCTTTGTGTTATTTCGAGCGTGAAAGAAGCCCGCGAATACACGCAAAGTGCGTCGAGCGGCCAGTCAGGGGTCAATCTTGCGTGCATTTACGGGCATCTTTCACGCTCGGAAATAGTTTTTATGTAGCACGTACTGGGGGGGGGGGGGAGCAACAGAAAGCTGTATCGGGAGTTTGTCATGTCGCTCGGCAATTTTCTCAATGACCCTTTTCATCGAATTATAATATTTGAGAAGTTGATTGATTAATTAAGGCTAATTATCTAATTAGGCACCATAAAAATATAGTCTGACTATTTTCAAGCAATGGCAAACAACATTGCCTTTGTTCTGTCCAGCTACGCGGTATTTGCATATTTTAAACCTCTGTATAAGGTTTTCGAAAACCTTATACACCCTGTATAAGGTTTTCGCACAACAATACAAGCTCCAGCAAAGAAAAAAAGAAACGTTAGGCAGAGCCCACGCATTATGGGAATCTATATTGTGAAAAGCATTTTGCAAGTATCTCTCTCTAGCATCGTTTGGGGTTCCGCAATGTAGTACAAGGCGCGTGCCTGTGTAAGGCGAGCAACTGTGTGTATGATGGGTGTATGTATATATGTGACGACAACAGTAACGCGATGGCACTAAAATGACAGTAAGATGACAACGGCGACGACGATGGCGTGACAACTGATTTATTGTACTCTGTCGAAAAAGCCGTGGAACCTGTTCCGTTACGATATGGGTCGATCCCGAATACGGTGTAGTGCCACGTGGCGTCTCAAAGCTCGATCAAGCTGCCAGAGGGAAGCACTGGGAAAAGTGGGCTGATCCTGGAGACGGAGGGAGAGGGGGGTGCAATGTAACATGGCAAAGAATACTTCGCATTAGAAATGCGGTTGCGCAGAATAGGCCTCCCCTGGTCTTTCTCACTCCGGAAAATGGACGAAAGCAGACGGGAACTATATAGTAACTGCTCAGTCCACTTCCCTGTTCCGATCCCGTCAATTACACTTTGTGCATGTACTGCGGTTCGCCAACATGCCCAGAGGTGCACAAGTATGCACTGTTCGACCATCTTGTAAAATAATGTTGTTTTATTGCAAGGCATAACACAAACTAGACGTACAGCAGCAAGATGGGAAGCTGGGACTGTGTGTGTGTTCACATAGTGTGCTACATGCACTGCATGCACTGCATGCCAAAACGGACATCTCGTTTTGTCTTGTAGCCTCGTCGTTGTAGTCGGCAGGTTATATGCACTGGTCTTCGTTCTTTCGCGGCAATATTATACAATGATTGAATGATTCGAATCCCACAATGGATAGCAAGACTTGTGCAACATTCGCTGATGATGGTTGGTGGTTTCGTTTGGGGAACCTTTGATGCGTTTGGGGAAGCTTTCAATCGCTCAGCAATTTTTGGCGTGGGTAAACAGCGACAAAGTTATACAGCCAAAATGAATGTTTCTTAAGATAATCGAGTAGAGATCTAAACGTGAAAAAATCGCTGGCTTTCTCTTGGTCGGAGAGGGAACTAATATCGAGCTCCACGACCCAAAAAGAATTTCGATATTTTGGTAAAGCACGAGCGATATTATGGGATCACGTATACAATCATAGGAGTAAGCCCTTTGACTTGTTTTCTACACTCCTCTCTCTTCTTTAACTTTTTGTTTGTCTGTTCATCTATAAGTCGCGTCGTCCCGCCTGCTTATGGCAAACCGTCTTGTTCATCGGAAACTATGGTTTCATTGCTTTTCTTCATGACCTGAGAAAAAAAGTCTGGCTTTCGGTACTTATATCTAAACTTGAGGGGGATTTTCTGACTTTTACATAATCCGCAGCCTGTTAACCAGGTGACGCCATATCACCTGGGCTTTCCACGTAAACTTGTGCTTTTCTGAGTGTTACATAGTCCTCTGTCTGTTCACCAGGTGACGCCATATCACCTGGGTTGTCGAAGCCCCCGGTACCATGTGCAGCGTATCGGACGGCGAGGCCACAAGATAACACCGATAAGGCAGGGCTCCGCCACTCCACCGGCCGCGTCGCCCACAGCCCCGTCGAGGATCCCGGCAGCCGTGGGCTGAACAACGCCGCCATGGACAAGCTCTTCTTCACCGACTCGTTCAGAAAGATCCTGCGAGTGGGGAAAGTGCAGACAGACAACAATGTCTTCCGGCTCCACTACCGCTTCACGGGGCTGTTCTTGCTCGCCTGTAGCGTGCTCGTCAGCGCAACGCAGTTCTTCGGCAACCCGATCTACTGTGTGGCCCACGACGCTATACCCGAACCGGTGATGAACACCTACTGCTGGGTGGAGGGAACCATCACCCTGCCCCGCTCGCTGAACGCCACAGTGGGCAAGCAGGTCGCCTCGCCAGGTGTCGACCAGCGCCGCATCAAGGACGGTGACGAGGTGATCGAGCACGCGTATTACCAGTGGGTCTGCTTCGTACTCTGCCTGCAGGCCATCATGTTCTACTTTCCGCGCTGGCTCTGGCGGAGCTGGGAGAACGGACGCGTCCAGGCGCTCCTCATGGAGCTGAACAAGCCACTGCTCGAGCACGAGAAGAAGCAGAAGCAGGTGGACGACGTGGTGGACTACTTCTACCGGCACCGAAGCCAGAACCAGTCGTACGCGCTGCGCTTCTTCCTCTGCGAGCTGATCAACTTCGTCAATGTCATCGGCCAAATGTACTTCATCGACAAGTTCCTCGGGGGAATGTTCTCGACTTACGGCGCCGACGTCATCCGCTTCATGAACGAAGACCCCGAAGTGAGGGTGGACCCCATGATTCGCGTCTTCCCCAAGATGACCAAGTGCCGCTTCCACCGGTTCGGTACCTCGGGAGACGTGCAGAAGCACGACTCCATCTGCCTCCTCCCGTTGAACATCATCAACGAGAAGATCTACGTATTTCTGTGGTTCTGGCTCATCATCCTCGCCGTGGTCACGGGAATCGCGCTGTTGTACCGTGTAGTCATCTGTTCGTTCCCCCGCTACCGGTACCTGCTATTGAAGACCCTCAGTCGCATGGTGCAACCCAAGACCATGGATCAGCTGGTGATGAAGGCTGCGTATGGCGACTGGTTCGTACTCTACTTGCTGAAGGACAACATGCAGGCGCACCACTTTCGGGACATCGTGATCAAGCTTTCTCAAAGGCTGGCAACGGAGAAGGACCCGGATTACGTGGACGGAGCGCTCAACTCCTCGGCATAAACCACACCCACCTATCCGACTTCTTGAACTGCATGGCGAAATATGCGGCTCGGTGCGGTACCGTACGTGCAAACATCGGCACGTCATCGAAACTAAGTCGTTCCACACAGTGATCTTTCCGCATATACCACTTCCATACAGACTTGTAATAACTGTGTACATTTGTTCATTTTAATAAGTAAAATGGTACGGTCTGGATTTTATTAGATGGCAGTCAATGACAAGATCGAGCGTCTCATTTTTCTTATATAATTATTTATGAGGCTCCGAATGAGTGCTTCGTAAGCCTCTGAATGCTGATATGAATATGTACTTTTTTGGTAAATGTAAAACAGTTTCAGTGGAACTGAGACTTTTCATTTTGAATTTACATTGTGTTCCAAGTTGTTCAGTGGCTCGCTGACGAAGCATCAGAGTCTACAGCTTCAGAAAAGCAATAAAAGCAGAGACGCTACAGTACTGCCGACTTTAGAGATCTTGAGAGAACGATTCTTTATTCTTGAGAGAACGCACCGACCCTGTGACGCTATCGACTTTAGCTGCTTGTTATGCCCACTCAATATTATTTTTAATTTGCGCATCCACCTTCTCCACTTCAATGCTTGTCTTTCTTTTTTTAATGTGAAACGTGTACCTCGTTACTTAGTGGCACAAACAAGGTTTTCAAGTCACTATAATGCAAATATTTTAGTGTGGGCCGCATCGCAAATCACGAAATGACCGTGTCTTTCTGAACTTCCCAACACACAATATTCTAGCTGTGTTCGTGTTTTGGTGTTCAAAGCAGTGCTCTCGTTCATTACATTTCTGCTTACCAGCACACGCTATGTTTATCACTTTTTTATGCATCTGCATTTGACTAAATGGTATAGAGAATGTGCTTTGAACTGCTCTATGCTTCCTTTCGTAACAAACGATCGGAATTTTGAATCCCGTTCACGCTTCATATATGCTCTGAGTTGCTTCAGTGTTGGTTCCTATATAATGTAACCCTACTGATCTTCACCAAACACTGATTCACGGCCACAAGATAGCGTATGTGCAATATGATCCCATCACTAAACCCAAGCGTCTTGATGGTGATGGTCAACTGTGCTAATTCATCAGTATGTTGTAGAGCCCCTGTTTGGCAGTCGTGCCTGTAGCAATAAACCTACTGCTCCAAGACTGACGCTTTAATGTGAAAATGCATTGATAACTGGCACAGAACACTGATAAAATATCTGTCTTTCGGGGCGTTGAGGTTGCAAATGACAAAACATTGTGGAATGTTACCTCAAATAGATTTAATTAAACAAGTGGCAGAAGCCTACGGCTGTTGCTCTGAGAAATAAAGTAGCCATAATTTTCTGGTTCTTTCGAAGAACAAGTTAGACTGACACAGTGAAGCATGATTGGCAGTTTATTTATTTAATTAATTATTTAACTAATTATTTAATCGTTTTTTATATAGCCCTTAGGAACAGCTACGGAGCCCTCCTCCTCCTCCTCCTCCTCCTCCTATTATTATTATTATTATTATTATTATTATCACAAATTATGCGAAGATCTGCTGTAGCAGATAGCGCAATTCCACATTCGCAGCAAGATTATGGGGAAGTGCACACTCGCGCATTTCATTGCAGGGATCAATCTGCTAAGGAAAGTTGGTATCTTGAAGCAACTTGTAAAAAATGCATTCAGAATATGCGTTTATGTATAAGAGACGAAGTCTGTCATTCTCCTATGCCTGATCATTTAGTTAAATTTTTCTTTTCTAGCGTGATACAGACTGCAGCAAAAAATTGCTGCAGGGAACTTTGGCGCGGCGATCGGTCCGCGCTACCGTGATATAATGACGGTTAGAATGAATTGGTGTAACCTTCGCGCACGAGGCTTCAAACGTACTTGCGTAGTTTATTGCCGTTTATCTTCCTGAGTCTCTAGGAATTCATAACTTTCTAGACGCAGCAAGACAATTAGTCTATCTGCCCACATGCATAATCCTTGAGAATTGTTGTATTTATAACTCAGCATTTTTAAAAAAATGATATGTTTGCAAAGTCACCAAGCGGATCGAGCCCGCCACTACGACGTGCCTCATGATCAGATCGTGTTTTTTTGCACGTAAAACGCCAGAATTGTGTTGCCTATCGTTCCCGTGCTGGCTGAATTACCACACTTGCAGTTTCCGTATACCCTATAGCACCATAATTCCATATATAGTAATTTTTGAAGGAAACATTATGGCTGGTCGTACGGCAAATTTTTCCGTCTGGCGAATGAAGCACCATGCGCAAAGGCAAGGACTGCCGCACTACCATATACCGCTGATCCATGAACGTAGGAGGTCTCAGAGAGAGAGAGACAGAGAGAGAGAGAGAGAGAGAGAGAGGCAAAGGAAAGACAGGAAGGTCAACCAGAGATTATCTCCGGTTGGCTACCCTGTACTGGGGGAGGGGCAAGGGGATGCAATAGGTGAGAAAGAAAGAAGGATAAAAAAAAGGGGGAAAAAAACCTAAGCACACACATGCACGTACACACGAACTATTTCTGTGGGCACTGTCACATAGCCCGCACAGGCGTTCCTAGTCTTACGCAGTGCCACCGTACAGTCCTACGTCACACAGTGTATAGTCACAATTTGTCAGAAAGTCCCGTGTCTTTCAAGTATCGCAGCAGCGCCTTCATAGCGGATCGCGCTGATGTTCGCGTAGACCAGGTTCCAAGGATCTTGTTTTCTGTCATTGGGCGCTTCTCCAGTTTGTCTAAGGTGGCTGAGAGGACTGCTCTTTGTGGGTTAAAACGAGAGCACTGACAAAGAAGATGCTCGATCGTTTCGTTGCACCCACAGAAGTCACACAGTGGGCTGCAGCCATTCGGATAAGGAAAGAGTAGGCATTTGAAAATGCTACTCCAAGCCATAGACGGACAAGAAGGGTGCAGTCACGTCGTGGAAGCTCGGGCGGAATATGGAGCTGTAAATTAGGGTCCAGGGTATGGAGGCGTGCACTTGTGAAATCGGATGAATTCCATTGGGCTAATGTCAGGTCACGCGCAAGTGCGGCAAGTTTGTTCGCTGCGTCGGCTCTCGAGAGAGGAATGGCAACACAGTTGACGCCGTCATGGGCAGATCGGGCAGCTGCGTCTGCTCGATCATTGCCATGTATGCCACAGTGACTAGGCAACCACTGATATATTATATCGTGTCCTTTGTCAACTAGTCGATGGTGGACTTCTCTAATCTCTGCGACGAGCTGCTCATGTGATCCATGGCGCAGAGCTGAGAGTACACTCTGTAGGGCTGCCTTGGAATCACAGAAGACTGACCATGCGTGAGATGGTTCCTCCTTAATGAAATGAAGAGCCGCACGCAGGGCTACCAGTTCAGCAACTGTCGCTGATCATACATGTGACGTCTTTAGCTGTATTTTGACGGATCTTCTTGGTATCACCACAGCGGCAGCTGCGCTTGCAGATGTGACTGAACCATCGATGTAAGCGTGTACGCGGCCACTGTGCACCTCATGTAAATGTTCTAATGTGGCCTGCTTAAGGGCAAACGACGGCATGTTGGCTTTCTTCATGATTCCTGGGATGGTGAGGCGTATGTCAGGTCTGTGCAGGCGCAGTAAAGGTGAGGATGGTTTTGCTGCAGGCATGTAGTTCGATGGCAATGAGGTACGATTGGCATCAATTATAGGACTGAAAGTTGTGTGTGGCCTTTCTGCGGGTAGAGCGGCAAGATGATGAGAAGGTAATCGGGCAACGTGCCGAATATGCGCCCTGAGAGTGTCGTTGCCAAGTACGTTGGTATTGGATGATCTCGAGCTATGAAAATCGTTGACGCTGTAGACGCACACCTCGGAAGACCGAGACACGTCCTTAGGGCTTGAGCTTGTAGTCCCTGGAGTACACGCAGGTTTAGTACCTTTCTATTAGCGTGATTATCTGGCAGATTGTTACATATCGTTCGTTCATTCTTGTTACTGCCCAAACGGATGCCACCTGCGCATGCGCGAATCGCGGAGTGTGCGCAAAGTCGGCCCCCGGCAGAAACGCCAATGTGCAGCGTCAACTGTTCAACGTTGTTTCGTAACGCTGTACACTTCAGTATAGACGGGACCTTAACGACTTTATAGATGATCGATACCTTCTGCTTGCTTTCAACGGCGATCCGAACATAACAGGAAGCGCACTTCTGCACGGTGTTCATTGAAATACCGGCACCTTGCAGACGTCCGTAAGGAACCAAAGTTCCGAATGTACTGCAGCAATCCGCCTTTTTTCATCGCGCGACGGCGCATGCGCCCTGCCCTATAGATTAGTCGTGGAACCTTTTGGAAGGGTTGCGCGCATGGCCGCGCGCCGGGAAGTCCCCCGCAAAAAGAAAAAAAAAGTGCTCGGACACCCACTGCTGTAAACACCCGTGCCGTGTACCGCGTTGAAACTCCGCTGGTAGCTCGACGTCGTTGCGGTGCCGAAAACGTGCGTGGTGTAAGGCTACAAATCTAATTTGAAACATGAAGCGGCCAAAGCCTCGTCCAAACTGCACCGTGAACCACGTAGTTATCGGTATGCATTGACAGCTATCAAATATAACGAAAAACCCGTGCGTTACACTTGAGCGACAGTTAATTAAAGACATGACGTTGCTGACGAAATCTTCTTGCTAGCTGCAGCGTCGAGGGTTGCAATGTGGGCTTGTTGGTAATGCATCTTCAAGGGGTGTACGGTAGCGTCTGTCTTCTTTTGTCCCGTCTTTTAATCGCGCTACCGTACACTCCTTGAAGATGCGGCGTCGACCCTTTCTTGCAGGTGGTGGCAGCGCGTGCCTGACTTCACGTACTCGTTTAAGGCGCTGTAACACTGGGTCGATACGACACCGACAAGACGCTGACGCCAACGACTGACCGACTATTGTGCGTCACTGAAACCATTCTATTAGAACAGGCCGAAAGTGACGCAACCGAGGAGCGCGAGTTGTCGTACTGCGACGGGCTTTCTGGCCGACGGCACCGACAAAATCGGCGTGCCGACCATCGTTCTACCGAATCCCGCGCGATCAGCCGTCGAACCGATAACGCGATAGAGAAAGTGTCTTCGCTTGTATGTATAACTAATCGCCCTCAAAATGAGTCAAACATGTCTACCAAGGTGAAATGCACGAGCTTCAACCCTCTCAAGCCGTGCACATGGAGTTTGAGCCACTGTTGATATCCCGATCAGCGAAAGCTAAGCCTGGCGCCGTCGAGTTTGTGTGCCCGCTATAAGTACACCGGCGGACCTGAACTGAAATGTATAGCAGTTAGGAAGATGGGAACTGCTTTTATAGTTCAGTTCTGACCTTATTCATTTGAAATAAACTACACTTCACTTCGCACGTAGCGTACACAATAAGCGGCAAGCGGCGATATAGCGCTGTACCAACATCTGTATACGCCACCGTACCCGTAGACTGCCGGTCACATTCGCTACGTAGATAGGTGGGTCTGTATGTGTTGTTATGCTGACGCGTTTCTTAATTTCAGGGATGCACTGCTTACCTCTGCGTCAACCAGGATACAAGAGACACTGCATTCGGTACAGCAGAAGCATAAACAGCCGCTTCGCTCAGTTACCAGAGGTGTCCGCTATAGCATCGGCGTTTTCGCGAGGGAACAACACAGCCTATAAATGAGCACTTATGCGAGCACAGCTTTCTCTAATGCTTTATGGCACGCGCAAATGGCAAGTATTAAGGGGTTATAGAAAAGCGAGAATCAGTAATAAACCAACAGCTAATAATATCTCTATCTGGATCACAGTTGCCGTTATGTAAGTGTGGTTGGCCGCTTATATTGACTAGTCTCAAGGTGAAACAACGCGGCGCATATGCCCAGATAGGTATGTTTTGCTACGTTTTGACATTATTTCATATCAGCGATGCACCTTTTCTCCAATATTTCACGATAACAACCATCTGTGGCTGTAGGTGTCAGTGGAGACAAGTGCGCGCTTTGCTAAACTTCGAAGACTTCTTGAATATGCGAAATCTCTAAATAATGCGTGAACAGAATACAAAACGCGAGCTCCCAAGTGCAGAAATCAGCGACAACAAACTCCAGTTGAGGCAGCCGTATCGGCAAACGGAACTCAGCATGCCTTTATCGGCCGCACTGTTTGCACAAGAGCGCACTCAGGCCTGCTCACCCAGTAGTCGGCGAGCACTACATGGCTTACAGGAACGACACGCTGCCTCGAAGGAACAATTAATAATAATTCGCGATCCAGGAAACGCACAACCGACGCGCACTCAACGTGGGCGCAGGTACAGAAATCAACCGGCGAAAGACACGGCACCCTTCCAAAACGTTTTCATTGGCGTGCGGCAGAGGGCAGCACAGGAAAGACGAAAAAAGGCGGATTCCTCTGCCGCCGGAATAGACGGAGTATAATTATTCTAGCCACTGTAGTGTAATGTCATGAACGGTGTTGCGCAATCACGACAGATGCATGCTTACTATTAGTGTTACACAGCTCGAAGTACGCAGTGTAAGTAATTCCTGAGACGTTCAAAGAAAAACTCTATGCAACCGCTCCTCAGTGGCAGGAAGTATTTCAAGAACAGTACTTTTCTTGTTAGCCAGGTGCCATTATTGTTATCGCTTATCGATGAAAACAAATAATACACGAATCTGTAGCCTACATATACATCCATATATATCGTGAATGTCCAAGGACGCACGCACGCGCGCGCACACACACACACACACACACACACACACACACACACACACACACACACACACACACACACACACACACACGCACACGCACAGACGCGCACACACGCACACACACGCACACACACGCACATACACGCACACGTGCACGTGCACGCACACACGCGCACTCGCACACACACGCACACACACGCACGCGCACACACACGCACACACGCACACACTCGCACTCGCACACACACGCACACACACACACGCACACACACACACGCACACACACACACACACACGCACACGCACACACGCACACGCACGCACACACACGCACACGCACGCACACGCACGCACACGCACACACGCACACGCACGCACACGCACACACACGCGCACATGCGCACACACACGCGCACACACAAGCGCGCGCGCGCGCGTACTATAAGTTTTTTCATAGCGGAAAAACCGCCAAAGAAGGCATAGTTTATTGCGCATACATTTAAAAGGGCAGTTAAGAAGTTTCAGAACGACAAGCAACAGTCGTCATTCGACACTGCCGTCTCTTTGGCCATAGGAGGTTGCGTTTCCCTATGGAAAAGACAGAGATAGAGAAGGAAAAATAAGAAAAATGAGAGCCATATGAGCGATATAATATCCTGCAAAAAAGAAAACAGTATATTCCTATAAATCAGACGAATAATTAGAATGAGAATTAGATAATGGGAGTTATGGCACGGGGGTCTCATCGAACTGTTCTGCCTGCAGGTGGAGCGCCTAAACGGGAGTTGACGGTATGAGCGCTTCTGCTTTTGTGCCTGTAAGCTGTCTGAACAGCCGATAGAAGCCACTGCCCAGCGTACGCGTCTGAGGGCGCGCGCAAGTAATCCGCCTCACTGGTTGCCGAGCGAGCAACAGCGCGTGCGTGCGCGCACCAAGGCGAGTCTGCGCCGAAGTCGCGGGCCGTGAGGTAAGGATTGCGTGTCCCACTTTCTCCACGGTCAACGAGCGACGACGCCCGCTCGCTCCCTGGGAACCAGGTGCACGAAGAATGCAGCCGCACTGTCTCCGCTGGATTGCTGCTGCGCGCAGCCCAGAGCGCGGGGCCTTCGAAGCCTCGCCGTCGAGGCGAAGCAAAGGAGCTGCTTCAGAAGCAAGTTGGAGGAACGGTCCGGCGATATTGAAAGGGCCCCGTCGAGGAACACTAAATCAATTATACGGGGGAAAAATGGCGCGCTTCCTTGCTTTCGATATGACTGGCGAAGTTAATGCGATAAGCAATATATATTTATATGCTATGGTGATTATTATGAAGAGCGGCAAATACCTAGTGATCCAAGTTGGCGCGGAAGGAAAACGGTTAAATACCGGCACAAATATAGGGAGGTGCAGATGTCCTATATAAGAATGGCAGCCGTGTTAAAAATAATATTGACGAGTGTACGGAAAACTTGGAATGCCAAGTTTGTACTGCAGTCCTCATATTCAAGTTACATTCATCGGTGATAAGAAAATCAGTTTTATTACAGAAACGTGCACTGATCCGTATACTTTTGCTCAGAGACACAATACCGTCTTCTTCCTTGTGATTGTCTACAAAGGGCATCCAATCTTTCCAAATACAATGAACCAACTTGCCCAACAATGTATCCTGCTAAACTATATACAATGTGCCATATACACAGACCACACTATACGCCTGTCATCTGACGGTAAACATGACCGTATTACTATTGCGGAAGCTAATGACCCTCTTTAGGGGGCTCTAGAGGGACACATTAAATTATTTTAGATCCCCGGTAAGGTGTTCTTTCGCAACACTATTTGCGATGTTTGGTGAGCGGCAAAACTCAAGGCTGAAGCTCAACTTCTTGAATTCTGAGCCTAACTCGCCGCGCTCCATATAGGTCGGCACACCCATTCGCGAGTATACTCTGACTCGTACTTGTTTCGCACTCATTTCACGGGCGCGATCCTTAGGGAGGGACGAAGAGAGTGGACGTGAGCATGAACGGGAGCGACCGCCAGCTAACGTGGGTCAGAACGACAGCAAGTGACGGTGGTGTAGAGCGAGTGTTAGCGCGGCACGCGATTCACTGTCGGCGAGTTTTAATGGACGATGTTGCGCACGCGAAGGAGTGCCGGCGAATGGGGGTGGACGCGAGTATGAGCGTGACTTGGTGCGGGTAAGTATGCGTGCAAGCGACTAGGCACAGTGGCGTATAGAAAGGGGAGACACCGGGCACGCGCTATGCCCCCATGCCCCCACCCGAAATATGAGCGTTACTGTGCTGCCTGCCCATCCTCCCCTCCCCCTCACCGTCCCGGGTCAAGTGCTTGCTCCACCCCCCCTCTCCGCCTTGGAAAAAAAGATTTCTGGCCACACCATTGATTATATGAGTGAGCGTTGAGGTACGAGTGAGCGCGATAGGAAAGTGAGGGAGTGCCGCCGATACTGGTGAGTATACACGCGCGAGTGTGAGGGAGTACACAGCCTGGGAAAATATTGGCCACTTATGCATTATGGCCACTTATGACTCGCCAACGATCAGTGTAACGTCGGTGTTGTCACGGCATTATGACTTTCTTGCGGAGAAGTCCTCAAAAGGCTACAGGTTGAAATATTGTTTAACTTCCAATGCAATTCAAGTATTTTCAATTGCTAAACGTTTAACCAGGCCCAAGCAAGCTCAATCAATGAAGTGACAGGGAGGTGCTGCACGAATGTCAAGTTGTAGTCGTACATGAAGGAGAAGACATTAAACGCTGTAATTTAAACGCAATAGGAGGCGGGTCGCTTGCTCCAGGTACATGCCGGAGGCGTACGCCAAGGTGGAAAGCACGGAAGGCAGTTAATGCGACTTCCCCAGTAATCAACGAATGTGGATAAAAACCAACAGAAGAAAATCTGCATTGCAGATGACATATAATTAGTGGTACCTCACAATTTCAGAACGTTTCATTTTTCTCTTCTATTCTCGGCTTCGCAATCTACGCTTCAGTAGACCCTGTACGAAGACGACCCGGTCGTTCACCCGCTGGAGGCGAAGCAAGCATCGACAAAACAGATAGCAATTTACTCTGCCGATGTTCAACAACACTGCCGGTCGTGGCAGCGCAGGACTGTAAAGAACGAGTCACTCCGCGCATCTTCAACGGCGCCAAACCAGGAGAGGAGAGTCTTTTTGTATGCGCGAACGGTTTCGAGATAACGGTACGACTTGTTCTTTCCGGCGCGGCGTTCGGATAACGAGCTCGCTAAGCGTGCGCGCGTTTTGCAAGCCAGAGGGCAGTCCCTCCCCTCGCTGCTCCAGGGGGGCGAGGAGAAATAAGAAGCGCTGCTGCGACGATTATCGCCCATTACCATCCGCGGCGTTCTATAGCGCGTGCCTGTTTGTACGCGCCTTCGACGGACCTGTTCTGTTAATTTCCCGGACAACACAGTCGCGCCTGAGTTGCATGCAGTATGGCCCGTGCTCGGCTCATTGAAAATGGCGCCGTGGCCTTTCTAGTTCGGCCCAGAGAACATAATGTCTGAGCTACTCTTCCCATAGATTGAAACACTGGTGCCCCTGCTAAGAAATTGAGTATCAACTTTTGCGATTTCATTTTATTTCATCTCGTTACCCTCAGTGCCACTAAGGCATTACGGAGAGGAATGGGTTCCCACAGAAAGCGATAGTTTACATAAGCTGCTGTTACACGTTTGTGGTAGCAGCCACTGCCACATTACAACAAATACCACAAGGACCGGTATTGCACTTGGCAAGCAAGTCGTATAAGCCGCAATTATTGAAACCCAGTATGAGTGCCGTTGTTTATCAGAAGAAGCAGTCTCTGACTTTGTTAAAACTATTTTAAGCACATTTCCTGCATCTTCTTTTGAGTACTAGTACATATCGAGAAATCGAGCATGTGCTCCACGGCGATTCCTGAAACGCAAAATGGAACCCGTATAAAGGCACGGCCTCACTTGCGGAAATAAGCGCGCGCAAAGCCCCGCGCTTTAGAACGCGCGCCGCGAAAGGCGCTTTCGCGGCAAGAACTCTCTAGAATAACAGCTTGGGCTTGTTGATTTTCCATCCTGGTGTTAAGAGCGCAAAACGTAGACGGGGCACGAGACGAGAAGACGACACCACAAGCGCTGCCGAAATAAGCGCGCCGCCTTGCGCGCGCTTATTTCCGCATGTGAGGACGTACCTTAAGACGGTTGCTAGTCGTTCAGACGGTGATGCCTTGCTGTTCCTTCGGCTAGCTGAGAAGAACTACCATCACTTTCTGAAAGGCTCCATGCGTACAGAGATTCAATGTTTGTACCTTGAAGGTTGTGCCGCATGCCAGGACTACAAATGTATTGGAGGGCTTCAAAGATTATGAACGTCGCACTAAGCTTCTTGCATAATCCGCGCACTTGTCTGACCTGAATGTATACTCAGTGAACAGAGGGTGCCCTGGAAGAACGAGAGAGGAATCGTTTTCTACGCCTTCGCAACACATAACGTTAAAATCCTGCAAGTGCCTTCAAAATCGAATGCTCCCAATGCCAGAGGCCAGAATGCAAAACAGTTTTTCTGAAGAAAGCTCATTCTGTCACACGTGCCAGATGAGCACCTAACTTTTGACTAGTAAAAGAAAGGAATACTGAAGACTGCCCTGGTTTTCTTTTGTTTCTCGTATGGAAAGGTAGTTCGAGTCTTGTTTATGTATTATTAATGCGATTAGCATTATTTGCCTACTTCAGATATCTTGAGACTATCTATCTATCTATCTATCTATCTATCTATCTATCTATCTATCTATCTATCTATCTATCTATCTATCTATCTATCTATCTATCTATCTATCTATCTATCTATCTATCTATCTATCTATCTATCTATCTATCTATCTATCTATCTATCTATCTGGAATTTTCGAATTCCAGCGACAACACCAGCGGACATCAAAAAGACCAGGGGAGTGAGCCTATATCACAGCTGTCGCAGTAAAATGAAAAGGTTGGTCTCTTTATGACTGGCTATCCCTAAGTCCAAATGCCAAAGGTGCAGCGGTGGTGTAGAGGTAGAGCATCCGCCTCGCGTGCAAGAGGACCGTGGTTCGATTCCCGGTGTCCACCGGATTAAAAAAATCCGCGTGTTGATAAAATTGCATAAACAGGCCTGGAGTGCGGCCTGATCCCGGTGACCAGACCCGGTAATGCACTCCCTCACCAGAGCAGGATTCGCCACCCTGGTGCAGCACTTGGCCACAACCTCATATATGAACACAACAATCAAACCCCGGCCCTCAGTCCTCAGCAGCTGCGAAGAAACTTACCACGGCGGCGGTCAGAGCTGTGGCGCTGTAGAGGGTGCTAAGAATACCTGGGTCCAAACAGGCCGCCATTGAAATCTGGACCTGGCAACGTTTAACGCTAGAACGTTATCTAGTCAGTCGAATCTAGCAGTGCTATTGGAGGAATTAGAGGGCAGTAAATGGGATATAATAGGACTCATTGAAGATACGAGTACAAAAGAAGTATATACAGTGCTAACAAGCGGGCACGTCCTGTGCTATCGGGGCTTAGCGGAGAGACGAAAACTAGGAGTCAGATTCCTGATGAATAAGGATACAGCTGGTAACATACAGAAATTCTATAGCATTAACTGACGAGAGGGTGGCAGGTCTTGTTGTGAAACTTAATAAGAGGTGCACATTTAAGGCCGTACAGGTCTATGCCCCTACATCCAGTCATGATGGCTAGTAAGACGAAAGCTTCTATGAAGACGTGGAATCAGTGATGGGTAAAGTCAAAACAAAATACACCATAGTGATGGGCGACTTCAACGCCATGGTAGGCAAGAAGCAGGCTGGAGACAAGTGGTCATATGCTCTACGAATAGCAGGGGAGAGCTATTAGTAGAGTTTGCAGAACAGAATGATATGCGGATAATGAATACCTTCTTCCGCAAGCGGGATAGCCGAAAGTGGACGTGGAGGAGCCCGAATGGCGAGACTAGAAATGAAATAGACCTTATACTCTGTGCTAACCCTGGCATCACACAAGATGTGGAAGTGCTCGGCAAGGTGCGCTGCATTGACCACAGGATGGTAAGAACTCGAATTAGCCTAGACTTGAGGCGGGAACGGAAGAAACTGGAACATAAGAAGCCAATCAATGAGTTAGCGGTAAGAGGGAAACTAGAGGAATTCCGGATCAAGCTACAGAACGGGTATTCGGCTTTAACTCATGAAAAGGACCTTAGTGTTGAAGCAATGAATGACAATCTTATGGGCATCATTACGGAGTGTGCAATAGAAGTCGGTGGTAACCCCGTTAGACAGGATACCAGTAAGCTATCGCAGGAGACGAAAGATCTTATCAAGAAACGCCAATGTATGAAAGCCTCTAACCCTAAAGCTAGAATAGAACTGGCAGAACTTTCCAAGTTAATCAGCAAGCGTAAGACAGCTGACATAAGGAAGTATAATATGGATAGAATTGAACATGCTCTCAGGAATGGAGGAAGCCTAAAAGCAGCGAAGAAGAAACTAGGAATAGGCAAGAATCAGATGTATGCGCTAAGAGACAAAGCCAGCAATATCATTACTAATGTGGATGACATAGTTCAAGTGGCTGAGGAGTTCTAAAGATATTTTTCCACGACGATAATGGAAGAGAGAATAGGCTAGCGGAATTTGAAATCCCATACGTAACGCCGGAAGAAGTAAAGAATGCCTCGGGAGCTGCCTTCCCCCATGTAAAGGGGGAAGGCAGCTGGGGAGGATGAGGTAACAGCAGATTTGTTGAAGGATGGTGGGCAGATTGTTCTAGAAAAACTGGCCACCTTGTATACGCAATGCCTCATGACCTCGAGCGTACCGGAATCTTGTAAGAACGCTAACATAATCCTAATCCATAAGAAAGGGGATGCCAAGGACTTGAAAAATTATAGACCGATCAGCTTACTGTCCGTTGCCTACAAAGTACTTACTAAAGTAATTACAAATAGAATCAGGAACACCTTAGACTTCTGTCAACCAAAGGACCAGGAAGGATTCCGTAAAGGCTACTCAACAATAGACCATATTCACACTATCAATCAAGTGATAGAGAAATGTGCAGAATATAACCAACCCTTATATATAGCTTTCATTGATTACGAGAAAGCGTTTGATTCGGCAGAAACCTCAGCAGTCATGCAGGAATTACGGAGTCAAGGTGTAGACAAGCCGTATGTAAACATAGTGTTGCGTTTCGCCTGCGACACGCGGTTTTGCCGGCGCGACTGCGGCGGGGCGGCAGACATTTTGGCCCGTTCGGCGTCGCCGCAACGCTCCCCGCCAGGTGTTTCCAGGCGTTTCCAGGCATGTTCCGATGCCACGTGTCTTCATGTGCGTGTGTGAGTGTATGTGCCATTGTGCCCAAACCAGGCGGTGCGACAGCAGGGATCACCCTCTCATTCCAGTCATTGTGCCCGAACCAGGCGGTGCGACAGCAGGGATCACCCTCTCATTCCAGTCATTGTGCCCGACCGGCAGCGCTACGACAGTGTGCGTCACCATTAGCCCATTGTACATTCACGTGCTCGTCTATTGAGGGGTTCCTTCTTGCCCTCAACTGCGAGAGTATAAAAACAGCTGCCCCCGGACGCCAAAAGGAGGGCTCCGATTTCTTCTGTTGAGTAAAGTGCTCTCCCGTCTCTCTACTTCGGTCAACCTGACCGCCAACTCTTTGCGATGTTAAAATAAACAAGTTGTTTTGTTGTTACCAGTCGACTCATGCTTTGCCGGGACCTTCGGATGCTTCCAGTTGTACCCCAGGCCGCCAGGCCAACGCTACCCTTGGGGCTTGCGACCCAGGTACAACCACGGGCGTCAGCGCCGAGTTCCCAACAGGTCGTACCATCGGTGCGATCCAAACATCTGGTTGGCAGCGGTGAGATCGCCTCCGACTTCAAACAACTGTCTGCCAGCGGTGAGATCGCGACAACGGAGGCCAGCAGCGAAGAGATGCAGTTGACTGTATGCTGAGCAGCTCAACAACGATCCGGGAGCAGTGCAACGAGCCCTGTGTGATGACTGGTTGCCTGCAGCGGAACGACTGCGCTGGACTCTTGGCTGCGAGGTTTGGTGAGTGCGGGACTTTCTTCTTCTGAGCTTTGCCAGGCTTTTGTTAGTGTTAGAAACAGAGCTGGTAATTGTGGTTGTCGTTGCTGCCGGGTTAGTTTGCGGCAAGACAATAGTAAGCAGTAGAGAAAGCAGCATTCAGAGCAGCCATGGATTTGAAGTCGTTGCGCAAACCGAAATTGTTGGAGCTTGCAAGAGAGTTGGGTCTGGATGTCTCAGACAAACTCAGAAAACCAGAACTGCTAAAGGCTATTCTTGAGTTAGAGGCTGAGGATGACGAGTTGTCGGAATGCCTTGAGACCATTGAGGAGAGGGAGACTGCAAAAAGACAGGAGCGCGAACTTAAAGAGCAAAAAGAAAAAGAAGAGCGTGACCGTCAACACGCTTTGGAAATGAAGCGTCTTGAGGTAGAGATGGAACGCGCTCGTAATGGAAGTCAGGCACACGGTGCAGGAGAACGCGTATTGTTCAAAATGACTGACCTGATGCGGCCGTTTAAGCTTGGAGAGGACATTGGTTTGTTCCTGGTTAACTTTGAGCGAACGTGCGAGAAGCAGGGGTTCTCTCGGGAAACGTGGCCACAGCGCTTGCTCACTTTGTTACCCGGTGAGGCGGCCGACGTAGTCGCTCGCTTGGATAGAGAGGAGGCAGAGGATTTCGACACAGTGAAATCGAGTCTTCTAAAAAAGTACCGGCTGTCTGCGGAGGCGTTCCGTCGGAAGTTTCGGGAAAATGAGAAAGGTAAAAGTGAGTCATATACAGAGTTTGCGTATAGGCTTATGTCGAACATGCAGGAGTGGCTCAAAGAAGAGAAAGCGTTTGGTGACCACGATAAAGTTCTGCAGTGCTTCGGGCTAGAACAGTTTTATAGTCGGTTACCGGAGAACGTGCGATACTGGGTCTTGGATAGGCCAGACGTTTGTACGGTGGCTAAAGCCGCTGAGCTAGCCGAGGAGTTTGTGACGCGTCGGGCTCGCGGAGCTAAGGACGGTCAAAAGGGTGAATTTGGCTTGAAGTTTGAGAGGCCGAAGTTCACACCCATGAGAGCAAAGGGGAACACGCGTAGTGCGGATGCGAGTGGAAGCAGTGCGACCGAACCTAAGGAGACGGCGGCAGCCGAAGCCGAACGCAGAAAGCGGTTCGAGATGAGGCAAGCGCGCGTTTGTTATACGTGCCAGAAGCCGGGTCACTTTTCGGCGCAGTGTCCGGAAACAACACCAAAAGTTGTGTTTTTTTCAATAGGCAGCACTGACGAGAACATGAAGCTTCTCGAGCCTTACATGCGAGACCTCCTCGTGAACGGGAAAGAGTGCCGAGTGCTTCGCGATTCCGCAGCTACGATGGATGTAGTTCACCCGTCTTACGTAGAACCCCATATGTTCACGGGCGAGTGCGCATGGATCAAGCAAGCCGTGGAAGCTCATAGCGTGTGTCTGCCAGTAGCAAGGGTGCTTATTGAAGGACCTTTCGGAGCGCTTGAGACGGAGGCGGCAGTGTCATCTATGCTGCCACCCCAGTACCCGTACCTATTTTCAAACAGGTCCGATCACCTCCTGCGCGAGAAGGGGCTTTTGTTTGGTGAAGCTAGTGTTCAGGCCTTAACCAGATCGAAGGTTCGGGAGCTCGCTGCAAAGGCGGTAGTTGCGGGGCCGACGTTATCAAACAACGAAAAAGGGTCAGAGGCGCAGCAAGCTGATATTCAGAGCACGCCCGAACTGAATAAAATTGAGTCTGTAGCGTTGAAGGCGCCAGATACTGGAGAGGAAATGCCCGATAAGGGAAAGTTAGAAGAGCTATCTACAGATTTGCTCATCGCGCCTACGTCAGACGGACTTGATAGGTTGCTAAAAGTCAGCCGGTCGGCTTTGATAGCCGAGCAAAAGAAGGATGGCAGCCTAGAAAACATTCGCTGCAATGTCAAGGAAGGTATCGCCAGGAAAAATGCGCGTTTTGTGGAAAGAGGTGGAGTCCTGTACCGGAAGTATCTAGACCGCAGAGGAGTGGAGTTCGATCAGCTGATCGTGCCTCAATGCTATCGTCAGGATCTGTTGCGCTTGACGCACGGGGGTTCGTGGTCCGGACACCTAGGAGTTAAGAAAACTAAGGACCGTCTATTGCAAGAGTACTATTGGCCAGGGTGTTTTCGGGACGCAGACCACTTCGTGAGGTCATGTGACACCTGTCAGCGGGTGGGCAAACCAGGGGACAAATCAAGGGCGCCGTTGAAATTGGTACCTATCATTACGGAGCCTTTTAGACGGCTCGTTATTGATACAGTGGGACCTCTGCCGGTAACAGCCACGGGGTACAGACACATTTTGACTGTGATCTGCCCAGCGACAAAGTTCCCTGAAGCAGTGCCGCTTAAAGAACTCAGCTCAGTTGAGATAGTTAATGCACTACTGTCCATATTTGCGCGAGTTGGTTTCCCTGCGGAAATCCAATCAGATCAGGGCACAGTGTTTACTAGCGCTTTGACGACAACTTTTCTCGAAAGGTGTGGGGTAAAGCTGTTACACAGCTCAGTGTACCACCCACAGTCGAATTCCGTTGAGAAGCTCCACTCCGTCATGAAGCGCGTGTTGAGAGCGTTGTGTTTTGAACATCGAACTGACTGGGAGCTGTGTCTGCCTGGGGTGATGTTTGCTTTAAGGACCGCGCCGCATGCGGCTACGGGGTTTTCGCCAGCTGAACTGGTGTACGGTCGCTCGCTTCGATCTCCGCTTCGCATGCTTCGAGAATCGTGGGAAGGTAGGGGCGACGACCCAGTCGTGGTGGAGTACGTACTTAAGCTCCTCGAACGCTTAAGAAGGGCACAGGAGTTGTCAGGTGAAGCAATGACAAAGGCCCAGCAGAGGGCCAAGGTTTATTATGATCGGACAGCCAGGGCCCGTCGTTTTGAGGTGGGCGATGAGGTCATGATATTGCGCACATCGCTAAACAACAAACTAGACGTGCAGTGGGAGGGCCCAGCACGAATTGTTCAGAAACTGTCGGACGTTAACTACGTGGTAAGTCTGCCAGGAAAGCGGAAAGCACAGCAAGTTTACCACTGTAATCTGCTCAAACCTTATAGACAAAGGGAAGCAGTGGTGTGCATGATGGTAAACGTTCCTGAAGAGCTTCCGGTCGAGCTTCCGGGACTAGGCTCAGTGACGAACAGGGAAGACACCGGTCAAGTCATTAGTGACCTTATCAGTAAAGCACCGCTGTCGCCCGAGCATAAAACCGAACTACACCAGCTATTACAAGAGTTTCAAGGTCTGTTCTCTGAGAGGCCTGGTAGGACTTCTGTACTTACTCATGATATAGAACTTACCTCCCCAGAGCCAGTACGATCCAAGGCGTATCGGGTGTCACCCCGCCAGAGCGATATTATGGAGGCTGAGGTAAAGAAAATGCTACAGCTCGGTGTTATTGAGGCAGGTGAGAGTGATTATACCTCCCCTTTGATTTTAGTTGAGGTACCGGGCAAGGAACCTCGTCCTTGCGTCGACTACCGCAGGCTTAATTCCATCACTAAGGATCAAATTTATCCGATCCCTAACATCGAGGAGCGCCTTGAGAAAGTTAGTAGCGCTCAGTTTATTTCCACCCTAGATCTTGTCAGGGGTTATTGGCAGGTTCCACTTACAGAAGAGGCTAGTAGGTATGCGGCGTTCATTTCACCAATGGGAACATTCCGTCCTAAAGTGTTGAGTTTTGGTTTGAAGAACGCGCCATACTGTTTTTCAAGCCTCATGGATAAAGTGTTGCGGGGACAGCAAGAATTCGCTTTACCGTATCTAGACGACGTAGCGATATTCTCCGCATCCTGGTCTGAGCATATGGCACACTTGCGGGCAGTGCTAACCCGCCTACGCGAAGCGGGCTTGACAGTAAAGGCTCCTAAGTGCCAGTTAGCACAGGCCGAGGTTGTCTACCTCGGTCACGTGATTGGTCAGGGTCGTCGCCGCCCCTCTGAAATAAAAGTGGCCGCTGTGCGAGACTTTCCGCAACCGCGCACCAAGACCGATATTCGGTCGTTCTTGGGTGTCGCCGGCTACTATCAGAGGTACATCCCTAGGTACTCTGATATCGCGGCTCCCCTGACGGATGCTCTAAGAAAGACAGAGCCTCAAACAATCGTCTGGGACGAGACAAAGGAAAGAGCTTTTAGCGCCCTAAAGAGTGCCCTAACAAACCAGCCTGTGCTACGATCGCCAGACTATACAAAAGGGTTCGTTGTTCAGTGCGATGCTAGTGAGCGAGGCATGGGCGTTGTACTGTGCCAACGGGAAAATGGAGAAGTAGAACACCCCGTCCTGTATGCTAGTCGTAAGCTGACCAGTCGTGAGCAGGCGTATAGCGCCACCGAGAAAGAGTGTGCGTGTCTCGTGTGGGCCGTTCAGAAATTGTCATGCTATCTAGCCGGCTCGAGGTTTATCATTGAGACGGATCACTGCCCTCTCCAATGGCTGCAGACCATCTCTCCCAAAAATGGCCGCCTCCTGCGCTGGAGCCTCGCTTTACAACAATATTCCTTTGAGGTGCGTTACAAAAAGGGGAGTCTCAACGGTAACGCCGATGGCTTAAGTCGAAGCCCCTAACGTAGGAATCAGCCTCAAAATTGTTGGTTACTGATGTTTTTCTTCCTGAGGCAGGATTTTTTTTAACATATTGCTTTTGTTTAGTGTTTCAAAGTGATGATATGCTTTCTAGTGCAATTTTCCAATTTGTGGACGCGTTCTGAGTGATGCTAGACTACTGTAAGGAACTAGGCAGTGGTATAAAAAGGGGAAAGAGCCTGGCAGGGCTTAGTGAGGGTTGTGCCGTGCTTGCTGACTGAGCGGTTGAGTTTCAGCGTAGTTCTAACGCTTGCCGGGAACGAGAACAAAAATGTGAACTCTCCCGAAGTCACTTTGCAGTGTCCCGTGCGAACCTGAACGAGAGAACGAGGCCTTCTCTGTGCGCTGCGCTCAAGAAACGTCGAGGGACGCCCGACTTCGGTTATGAGCATCATCGAGCGACATCCCTCCGGACAGCGGATGCAGTCCCCTGTCCATCGGGATCTCCTTCCCCCGGCGGGGCGGTCTGTTGCGTTTCGCCTGCGACACGCGGTTTTGCCGGCGCGACTGCGGCGGGGCGGCAGACATTTTGGCCCGTTCGGCGTCGCCGCAACGCTCCCCGCCAGGTGTTTCCAGGCGTTTCCAGGCATGTTCCGATGCCACGTGTCTTCATGTGCGTGTGTGAGTGTATGTGCCATTGTGCCCAAACCAGGCGGTGCGACAGCAGGGATCACCCTCTCATTCCAGTCATTGTGCCCGAACCAGGCGGTGCGACAGCAGGGATCACCCTCTCATTCCAGTCATTGTGCCCGACCGGCGGCGCTACGACAGTGTGCGTCACCATTAGCCCATTGTACATTCACGTGCTCGTCTATTGAGGGGTTCCTTCTTGCCCTCAACTGCGAGAGTATAAAAACAGCTGCCCCCGGACGCCAAAAGGAGGGCTCCGATTTCTTCTGTTGAGTAAAGTGCTCACCCGTCTCTCTACTTCGGTCAACCTGACCGCCAACTCTTTGCGATGTTAAAATAAACAAGTTGTTTTGTTGTTACCAGTCGACTCATGCTTTGCCGGGACCTTCGGATGCTTCCAGTTGTACCCCAGGCCGCCAGGCCAACGCTACCCTTGGGGCTTGCGACCCAGGTACAACCACGGGCGTCAGCGCCGAGTTCCCAACAGGTCGTACCATCGGTGCGATCCAAACAATAGCCAAAGATATATGTAGCGGCTTCAGAGCCACCGTAGTCAGTAGAAAGGCGTCAGGCAGGGAGATACGATCTCTCCAATGCTATTCACAGCATGTTTACAGGAGATATTCAGAGACCTGGATTGGGAAGAATTGGGGATAAGAGTAAATGGAGAATACCTCAGTAACTTACGATTCGCTGATGATATTGCCTTGCTTAGTAACTCAGGGGACCAATTGCAATGATTGGTCACTGACCTGGAGAGGCAAAGCAGAAGGATGGGTCTAAAAATTAATCTGCAGAAAACTAAAGTAATGTTTAACCGTCTCGGAAGAGAACAGCAGTGTACGATAGGTAGTGAGGCACTGGAAGTGGCAAGGGAATACACCTACTTAGGGCAGGTAGTGACGGCGGATCCGGATCATGAGACTGAAATAATCAGAAGAATAAGAATGGGCTGGGGTGAGTTTGGCAGGCATTCTCAGATCATGAACATAAGGTTGCCATTATCCCTCAAAAGAAATGTGTATAACAGCTGTGTCTTACCAGTACTCACGTACGGGATAGAAACCTGGAGGCTTACGAAAGGGTTTCTACTTAAATTGAGGACGACGCAACGAGCTATGGAAAGAAGAATGATGGGTGTAATGTTAAGGGATAAAAAAGAGCAGATTTGGTGAGGGAACAAACGCGAGTTAATGACATCTTAGTTGAAATCAAGAAACAGAAATGGGGGGGGGGGGCATGGCCAGGACATGTAATGAGGAGGGAAGATAACCGATGGTCGTTAAAGGTTACAGACTGCATTCCAAGGGAAGGAAATCGTTGCAGGGGAAGGCAGAAAGTTAGGTGGTCGGATGAGATTAAGATGTTTGCAGGTACAACGTGGCCACAATTAGTATATGACCGGGGTAGTTGGAGAAGTATGAGAGAGGCCTTTGCCCTGCAATGGGCGTAACCAGGCTGATGATGAGGATGATCCCAAAGTCACAAAGAGTAGCCAGCAATTAAAAAAAAAAACTCAGTGCACTTCCACTCTGGCAAGAAGGATGACCAGCGAAGCTGTGCATGTGGGCCCCTTAATAGCGAACTGCACCTCCGCCGCGCGTCAGCCCGGCATTGCACTATCTTCGGGATCGGCCCATATATGGGGAGTATTTAACGCCTGCTTCACCTCCGCCGCGGGTCGGCCCGACATTGCACTCTCATTAGGATCGGCCCACGTATGGGGCCGATCCTAATTTAACATCCGCTTCACCTCCACCGGGTTCGGCACGGCATTGCACTAACTTCGCGATCGGCCCACGTATGGGGAGTGCTTAACGCCTGCTTGGCCTCCGCAGCTGGTCTGCCCGGCAAAGCACTATCTCCGGGATCGGCCCACGTATGGGGTGTTCTTTTTTTTTGCTTACAACAACGACACGAAAATTTCCTCGGACGGCAGAGGTATACAGCTTCGCTGTAAAGAAAGGAAAGAAGGAGAAAACGAGATGAAAATAACATATAAGAAAATAATCTCAAGGCATATTAAAAAAGACATGTTAAACGTGCGCGCCCCTTTCTGAGTGAAGGTTATCGCAAGTTCATACTTTCGTGTCCATGGAGGCGTCCCACCTTATCAAGGGAACACGATACAAGCTTCGTTTGCTCAATTCAGGGGTCGTCAGAAGTCGAGCTGACCCAGCCCTATACCCGACTGTGTGTACATTCATCTATATAGTTAGAGCCTCTGCAATCTTGCCAAACGTGTTGGGCGTGTGAAGAGACATGCACCTTGCAGGCGGGTTGCCCCCCCCCCCCCCCCCAAAAAAAAAGAAGAAGCTTAGAACGACATAAAGCTGAGCTACTTGGTAAGGATTCATTATGCAAAAAAGAGGTGAGGCGTGCAGACAGGACACAAGAGTAGAGAAGTGGACAACACGAACGCCCGTGCCCGTGAACGTTCGTGTTGTCCACGTCTCTACTCTTGTGTCCTGTTTGCACGCCTCACCTCTTGTTTGCATAAGGTTACCCAAACTTGCTTCGACGCTCGCGCGGCTTGACCCGCTAGCGTTTGCATGAACCCGATGACTGATTTACGGACAGGCAAGCCTACTCGACCCGACTTTTTCAGGTTTACGTAAATGTAACTGCAGGGAACTGCACCACTTCGTTCACAACCTTGCAACTAGACCACAACAGTGGTAGGGACACGTTCAAGGGAGCGCTCTTGGGGAATCTTTCTCTATATAGAAATATAGGATGACCCCCTCCCCTCCCTCCATCTCCTAGGCAAATACACGCAACCTGCAGGAAATAACGGCTGCACACGCACGCGCATAAAGTCCGATTGCTAGAAGGTGCAAGTGCTGACACACACACACACACACACACACACACACACACACACACACACACACACACACACACACACACACACACACACACACACACACACACACACACACACACACACACACACACACACACACACACACGCACACGCACACGCACACACTCAATAAAATTACGGCAGAATCCATCTCACGAAGACTGTCGGCAGCAATGCAATTAGCATTCAAGCAATGAAACGACACACCGTGTAGCTGAAGGGAAGTTTATTTAAATTCTGTAGTGGTCATACTGAGACTTCGGTTGCTGATAACGCGCATGTCGTTCGGGATTTGGAAGTACCGGGCTCGCAGCGTTAAAGAAAGGAAGTACAGGCAAGACAGATGACGATAATCGTTGTGTGGCAAATATACACCCAAAAGGGTGCAACTGTTTTTAGAGTGCAGGCTGAGTCTGAGCACCCTGCTGATGTAGCTCGCCGGAAAGAAGCTCCGAGGAACCGTGATCTAACCATGCTTAACAGGGCTTTCGCTCGTATAACTAGGTTCAAGCCACGTTGAGCCTGCAGCCACTTTTTTTTCCTTCTGCGCTGCGTGGACGCTAGCCGCCCAGGTTCAAAAGATGCTCGATGGCTACACTGTTAAAACGGTTGCACCCTTTGGGGTGTGTATTTGTCCCACAACAATAATCGTCATCTGCCTTGCTGGCGTTTCCTTTCTCGAAAACTCGGCTCTGGCTACTTTCCTGTCGAGAATGCTGCGTCACGCTGATAACGCGCATGCCGTTCGTGACTGGGAAGTAGCGGGCTCGAAGCGTTAAAGAAAGGAAACGCGGGCAAGACAGATGACGATTATTGTTGTGGGACAAGATACGCCCCAAAGGGTCTAAATATTTCTAAGATTGTACACTCTTAAAACGGTTGCACCCTTTGAGGTGTATATTTGTGCCACAACGATAATCGTCATCTGCCTAGCTTGCGTTTCCTTTCTTGAAAGCTCGGCGCTCGCTACTTTCCTGTCGAGAATGCTGCGTCACATTGATAACGCGCATGCCGTTCGTGACTGGGAAGTACCGGGCTCGCAGCGTTAAAGAAAGGAAACGCGGGCAAGACAGATGACGATTATCGTTGTGGGACAAATATACACCCCAAAGGGTGCAGCTTTTTTTAGAGTGTAGCTTACTCGTGACATCAGGGACGCCATATTTGTGTCATGGGCGTAGCCTCGGCTGCGCTAAATAAAATAAGCGGAACCAACTCGCAGCTCTTCGCGGACTTGTGGTTCGCTGGCGGCCACAGCGAGCGTCAGAGTTAAACAATTCAGTTAACTTTCCTTGAACCTGACCGCGAGAGCTTAGTTCAAGCAGATGTTCTAAATGCTCTTCGTTTGTGAGCGTTGTGGTGGGGTCTGCATTGCTGTTTGTCACCTTGTAGGGAGTTGGAACCCTTGCCAATTAGGCTGATTCCTCAGCTTTTAATTCCGAGTCCTTCTTTCCAGAAAAAGAAATAGTATTGAATTCAAAATCTAACCGGTTGTATAAATTCGCTTGAGACTCTGGGCAACATTCTCTACGTGCCGCTATAGCGAGCGACAAGACGAACATCTTTGGTATTCACCGTCTGCTTTTTAAAGAGGGCTCGAAATGGCTAACCTCGCTGAGAAAGAGGGTGCTGATGTAAAATGCTGCTTATTTGGTGTTACCTTCAGCGCGTACCGAGATCTTACACTGCTGCTGTCCTCATAAAGCGGGGCTTTATAGTCAATTTGGACGCCCATATAGATGGCGTGACCCTCTGCAGACCCCTTGGTCCAATTGATTATTGTGTCTGGGCTTTGAAACATGGGGCCTATTGCGATTGATTGCATCAACCGATGAACCACAAGGAACCACTGCCAGGTCGCCCAAGCGTTCTCACTCGTGTGAGACCTATAGGGGAAGTTTCGCATGAGGTATGATTGAAGAGCTCCGGGTCGGGAACGTTATACCGACATCCTCGAGGACCGCTGTTAGTCTCACCTGCTGTGCACCGAACTGCGCGGCTAAAGGCCACCGACGCGAGGCGTCGCTTCTTCCGCGTCTGGCCGCGTGCTCCTCGCCGGACAAGGAACGGCCGTCCGTGGCCCGACGCCAGGGAGGGAGCGGGACGGACCTGTTTGGCCGGCGTGCCGATTAGAAAAGAACGAGAGAGCAAAAGCGAGAGATGGGACGGCCATAAATCTTTCGCCCAAAGAGCGGCGTATCGTTTTCGGGCTCCATTAATCTCGCGCGACCCGTTTTGCGATTTTACCCCGTCGAGGACACGGTGCCTCGGCTGCGTGCTTGGGGGGAGAAGCGAGAGGCCGTTGTACGCCGCCAAGAGCAAAACAAACGGCGCGTTTATGAAGCCGCCGCAGCGTAGTCGCGCCTGGCGTATAAGCATAGATGACTTCAGCTTTCAGGAGCGGTCGGTCTCCTGTGGCCAGTCTATAGAGGGGCTATATAGGCGTTTTTGTAGTGAGTCGAGGTGGCATCCAAGCCTCCCTCAACGCTCGTCAATAGAACTACGGTAGGCACAATTTTTGCCACCCAGTAAGCAGAGGATTTCTGCCTTTAGCCTTGTCATCCCAGACAAACTTCCGTCTAAAACAATTCGAAATAAATGAAAAAGAAAAATGAATTAACAGAAGCTATAGGCTTCTTCGTGAGCTGGTGTGCTGAAATGTGTTCGCACACGCGCCGGCTAGTTGTACGTCTCGAAATAAGAATGTTCAAGACAGATGTTTGGACGAGTTCAGCCTGTCAGTAGTCACAGTGGTTCCGTAAAGTCTTGCTGGAAACAGTATGTGTATCAGTTCCAAAACTTTCGGTTCATTCGTCTGACCCTCCATAACGCTCTCTCCAAGTTTCTTATTTTTTAAAAATTTATTTTGATTTCATTTTCATTTATTTCACTTGTTTTGCTGTATTTGTTTGGCGTGATTGCGAAAGGCTCGTACTGAGTGCAGTGTCTTTTCTTCAAAGCCCTCCAAGGTCCTCAGTGCAAATGCGGAAAGATATGGTGCAGGAATGCGGGACCCCACTGTCAGTGTTCTGTGCATCCGATTGGCTCACACGAGGAACTAATAACGACGGATCGGCTCAGAGAAAGCGCTGAAGTCCTTTCAGGAGTTCGCAGCGTGCACATATAGTTGCTGCGCCACCTGATTTCACCACACGCGATATCTGCAGCGCTACTTCCGCTATTTCCGTTACCAATCAACTGCCCGCTGCCAAACTTTGTTATATGAGTCATTAGCTTCAAGCTCGGCAGAGAAAAATAACATGAGCCTGTTCTCGACTTGCGCTGCTGTATATTTAGAACTATAGGTAACTCGTTCACTATTCTTAAAATTTGGTTTCCTGATCTTCTGCTGTTTATTCTCATTTCCTATCACGTCTATTCATCACTGCTATTTGGAGTTGTGTAAGAGAGAGAGAGAGATGATCCTATACGGAGTGCGATATTTTTGTCGCTGGGACTTCCCCATTGAAGGTGACTATAAATCTTCTTTTTCTTTGATTTCAAGAAAGAAAAAGAAGAAAAAAACGCATCTCGTACTGATCAGGAAAATATACCACTTCCG
>NC_134573.1:104250669-104305065 GCF_050947875.1 Dermacentor variabilis
GAATGTGGTTTTCACAAGTAAAAGCCCATAATTAAAAAAAAAATAGGGTTTGTGGATATGCGTATACGTTAGCTAAAACATTAAAACCATTACTTCTGCGCGTACACTTCGAGAAGAAACAAACTGCAATGTGAATATAGGTGTTTGCATTTAATGACCATACCAGATGTCGCTTCGAATGTGCAGCTGAAGTATATTTTCCGAACCATTCGCAAGTGCCACATGCGTTTATCTGCTATCTGAGATGGGGGGCCGCCATCTGCTTTTTAGTTTGGGCGAGCACACGGATGTGTACCTGAACTATACGGTAACGCGCGTAATAAATAAATAAATAAATAAATAAATAAATAAATAAATAAATAAATAAATAAATAAATAAATGCGTGTGTGTGTGCTGCGCTGCCGTGGCCCGCTGCCATTTTCTGTTCGTTCCCTCCGGACACACTTCCTTCCCTGGTCGTAAATTTCACGCCATACGTATACGGAAGAAAACGATCGTCCTCATAGCTGCAGTCTCCTTTCCGGTGGTGACCTCTGTGTCATTTGGTCCTTGCGTGATGCGCACCGTTTCCCTGTGCGGTTGATCTGTAAAAAAGCAGCGTCTCACTCTCGCGAACGTCTTGAGCGTCGCAGTTATTGGTCCATACTTTACATTTGTTCTGCGTTTGGCACTGTTGAATTCCGCACACGGAAATATAAGCGCAAGTAGTGTGCAGCAGGGCAAATCATCGACCAGATATGCGAAGACCGGGCAGCGCGTAAGTTGTGCATTGTATCGCGTATCATAAGCCAACAAACAAACAAAGACACCGAGGAAAGTATAGGGGAAGTTACACGCACTTATTAATTGAATTAAAGAGATGATAAATTCGTGGAAATGAAAGTGGATGAAGAGACAGCTGGCCGCATGCAGGTGGGGCACGAGCCCACGTCTTTTAATTACGCGTGCGACGCTCTTGCCAAGTGAGCTACCGCGGCGCCGTTTTCCCATCCACTTTCGGGGGTATTTATGTGTTACTACTGGAACTGGACCCTGGGCGTGTTAGCCAGCGCCGCACTTCACGGCCTCGCCAGCAGGTGTGCAACATCTTTTACTTTTATATTGTCGCAGGCGTCACGTGTACGTGATCTATTTGGGTGAAGGCACCTGGTTAACAAACCTACACATGTTACCTGAAGGCATCAATGCTGCCGCATGGAGCGTGTGGCGCAATTAGGCCTGTTCAGGTCCATCACCTGAAGAGGCGGAGGTAACTTGCACAAAAAATCGCACTGTCTATAGTGGCTAATCGCAATGTCTATAGTAAAGTGGAAATTGTGCCGCATAGCAGTCACTGAAATTTTGGCCTCGTCATGATGCCGTCATGGACATTCCGTCATCGTTCCACCGTCGTCATCCCATTATCGTCACGCAGACATCGCCACGCCGCCGTCTTCATACCACCGTCGTAATTCCAGCATCGCCATCCCATTTGCCGCCATACCTCCATCGTCATTCCAACATCGTCATCGCGTTGCCATCATGCCATCATTGTCATTACATCGTATACGTCATCAATCTGTCTTCGATACTCCATCGTCATCATGCCATCGTTGTCATATAGTTTTTCGTCAAGCCATCGTAGTCATGCTGTCGCACTCATTCCAGCGACTTCATTCAAGTGTCGTCGTGCCATCGTAGTATTACTATCGTCATCGTTGCGTCGTCGCTACATAGTCATCTTCATGCATTTGATGGCATCACACCGACGGTCGTGATGCCATCATTGTCGCTTCGTCGTCGCCATTGTAGCGTCGTCATCCCACTGTCGTCATGCCGTCGTCATCATGCCATCGTTGTCCTAATTCTTGCACTGTCATCCCATTATCATGCCAACCCGCCCTGTTTGCTTAGTGGTTATGGTGTTGGGCTGCTGAGCACAAGGGGTCGCGGGATCGAATCCCGGCCACGGCGGACCGCATTTCGGTGGGGGGTGAAATGCGAAAAAACACCCGCGTACTTAGATTTAAATGGACGTTAAAGAATTCCAGATGGTCCAAATTTCGGGAGTCCCCCAATACGGCGTGCCTCATAATCAGATCGTCGTTTTGGCACGTAAAACCCCATAATTCAGTTTGTTTGGTTATCATGCCGCCGTTGTCACGCCATCGTCATCTTTCCAATATTGTCATCACATTGTCATCGTGCCGTCTTACATTGTCATGCCATCGTGGTCTTTTCATCATCGTCGTTCTGTCGTAGTCATCCCAATGTGGTAACGCTGCCGTCATCATACAGTCAAACCACAAGCGATCCGGCGAGCACGAGATCGGGAGCAAAAAACGCCTATAGCCCGCTCCGCAGTTAACGCTTCAACATTTTCGTGACACATCCGTAACTGTCCTGCGAGTATTCTTTTAGACTGGACTGCCTCCGAGATCAGCCCATATATTTTTTGGTGGGATAGCTAGATAACCGAAAAAAATGCTGGTCTGACAATGCAAAGAATGCCATTTGCATTAAAAAGCACTCGTCTGCTGATCGTTAGGCGCACGTTGAAGACCGCAGGTAGTGAAATTTAACATGGAGCGCTTCACTATGGTGTCTTTCATAGCACCGGTGTCGCCAATGGCGCGTTTAAATCAATAAATCAATCAATCAATCAATCAATCAATCAATCAATCAATCAATCAATCAATCAATCAATCAATCAATCAATCAATCAATCGATCAATCAGTCAATCAATCAATCAATCATTAGGATTTACGCATGGACAAAACTGAGCGTATATACGAAATGCTTGTACACGTTAGGAGATTCTAACAAAATTTGCAAACTGTTGAAGAGAAAACATATGTTCCGCGTCGCAATACCTTTGCAATTTTAACTCTTCCATCTGCATAGCTGAATCAGGCGTCGCGTACAAGCGTGTCGAGACAGATTTCGCGGAAAACGGGCACCTGGAAGCCTGCCAGCGCCTGATCGCTCCCGCAAGCCATTTTCTTCGCAAATGGACGGCGTCTCGACGGAACGCGTAATCATGGACATTCGCATTTCGCTCCCATGGCCGAGACGCTTGCCGATCGTCTTCGCGCCTTGTATCGGAGCGGTCTGAAGTGGCATGCTCTCGGTGACCAACGATCTTGTGTACACACACGCTCTGCGCAGCGCCCGGATAACGCCCCCTCGTGTGGGTGAGCGCGTCATCCGAAGCTTATCGCCTCTTTATACCTGGGCACTTGCGGAATTTTTCCTATATATATATAGACATATATTTCCTACCCGAGAGGACGGCTAAACGAAGGCCATTTCGATACTGCCGTTGTATTCGCGAGATATTACTCCTAACTAGCTGCTTGCCACTTAGTGCTTCACTCACGTTTGCGCCGTAGTGTTCGTGCACAATTCAAGGAGCGAAGTTCATCGGCCTCGTTCTGGCTGACCCTGTACGGCGTTTCGTTCCTGAGCTCTATGTTCCGTCACGGCTCGGGTTGAATGCGAAAGCGTCGTGTGCTGCGATTACGCTGAACAAGAGCGGCGAATGACCGGAACTAATCGATAGGTCCCCACTGCCGCACCTTTCGTATTAAAGGGTGAACAGGCTCCTAGGCGTACGACCAGCCACAAAATATTACGAATCATGAAATATGAGAAAAAGCTTAATGTATCCGCAACATTACAATGCAGCCTGGTACTTTGCGTTTCGGGCGCCGACTGGAATATGCTAACAACATTGTCGTATGCAGCTTTACTGGCTACTGCTGCAGGCTGCTCGGGAATTGAATGTTTTCTGAGATCCCGTGGTCCGTAAACTTTTGTGGCCTGGTCTACGTTGAACGCGCGGGTGTTAGACAGAATTGGTTCTATTTCTCCCGAGTTCTTTTTAATCCATGCCAGGCAGATTTTTCTGCTCAAGTAGACGTGGATATTGTTGAGAAGATCACTCACTCACTCACTCACTCACTCACTCACTCACTCACTCACTCACTCACTCACTCAATCAATCAATCAATCAATCAATCAATGAGCATGGCCAACGTGATTATATTTGCGGTTTTTGTGGTTTGTTTACGCTTCGCCGACACACAGAAACCTCGATTTGCTTCGAGCAACGACAACTCTCACATCGCATGGGATGTACTCAGAGTGAGGGTTTCCCGGAGCCGGCCGAGCGATGATCACGCGGCTCCGAACGGTTATCCGGTGTCATCGTTTTTCACCGTGTGGAACAATTCCAATGTGAAATGCAAGCATTGGTACCACGCGACGGGCTGGCCGTGCCGAAAATGCGCCAAAATGCGTTCCGCTGGTCTGCTACCTGCCTGTTCCAGAATCACGCGCTTTGCACTAAAATGAAGTCGCTTTCAGCTCCTTCCACTGCGGTTTTTTTTGTTTCTTTGCTTTCTTTACCTCTCTCTCTCTTTCTCTCTCTTTATCAGTACACGTTTTCTGCACCTGCAGTCATGCAAAGGTTGTTTAAAGGACTGAACAAAATTTGCGAACATATATTCAGGAAAGGCGGAAAGATAGGTCTACGTCGGGCGGCTGGGCGTTTCTTATTTTGCGCTGGTTGTCAGAGGCTGATTTGCGCTGACTTGGACCAAACGCCACGGATCGCCCCGATTTCACGGATCTTGCTTTCAGTAGGTGCACAGCACTGATAATATTGACTACATAGCGGTCTGTAGCGTGTCAGCACACCCAGCCGCGCAACTCCAGGCTTGTTGCCAGGAAATGGCACGAGATGGCGTCAATGGTCAACAAGAGAGGTGAACGCTGAAATTACCTGGGAGGAGCAACGGGATTGTCGCAATAGGTGTTTGACACCGTTTTGCGCGTTAGAATGTCCCTTGAAGGTGTTTGTTTGTCTGTCTTGATCGCTGCTTTTCTCGACAGTTATGTCAAAGCTTCCCTAATAGGAGAATGGCAGGCATTGGAGTTATTTGCACAATCCTTACTTATCTTATACGATCAATACTATTGGGCGTCGTTTATAATTTAGTCTCGAGGGCGGAGTTCTTTCTTTCTTTCTTTCTTTCTTTCTTTCTTTCTTTCTTTCTTTCTTTCTTGTTAGCAATAGATACATAATCTAAACTGCGCCGAATGGTCATATGTCCACCCTTGATTCCTAAAATGTCGTTTGGTAACCGGCCATTATATTGATCCAGAAATATTTGGAATTCGACATTCGAAGGTTCCGTTTTTATTTAAAATTAAGTTCTGGAGTTTTACATGCCAAAACCCCGATCTGATTATGAGGCACGCCCGTACGTAGTGGGGGACTACGAATTAATTTCGACCAGCCGGGGTTCTTTGTTATGCACCCCTATGCACAATAGACGAGCGTTTCTTTATTAATTTTTTTTGCACCCCACCCCCGTTGGAATGCGGCGGCCGTGGCCTGAGTTGAACTCGCGACCTCAAGCTCAGCAGCACAACACCGTAGCTACTGACATACTGCGGCGGAATTTTTTTTTCTCTATGATATTTGCATTCCATTTGATTCGGAAGCTTCGCTACTCCAACATGCCCTAAATGCTAATTCTTAAGCTCTATTGCTGAAATACGCTGAAATACACGGCCGCTGTTAGCGCGCGGAAATGCTGGGTGAGAGTCATCGCAGTAATTAACCCAGTGGCTGTGGCACTGCGCAACCGAGCTCGAGGTGGTGGGTTCGAATCAGAAAGGAATGCAAAGAAGAAAGAAACGCTCGTGTACCGCGTATGCACTATAGGGTGCACGTTTAAAAAAGAAAACCCTAGGTGGTCGTAATTAATCCTGATTTCCCTACTATGGCATGCCTCATAACGAGATCGTGAATTTTGGCATGGAGAACTCCATAATCAATTTTTTTTTGTGCTTTGTAAGGAGCACGGGCAATCAGCAGCAGCACGGAAGACACGAAAATGTGGCACCAGTTTAGGCAGTTTACGAATGATGCTATCACAATTGCGTCGACACCTCTGCGGGAGCATATGTGCTACGTGTCTCTTACCTAATTCTATCTTATCTACCTAGCTCTTATGTTTCTGTAATAATTTTGCGACACAAAACGAGCAAGACAGACAATAGAGGCGCTCATATATGCCCAGGCATTCGCAACGACACAGTCTGCACTTGCGTTGCAAACGTCCTAGCGCAGGTCTCCATTAAACTGAAATTGAAACGTATCACCTATGGTATACGCTGGCAATCACGTGCACTGCATTAACGTTTCGCCGAAAACCGCGATTCCGAACTCTTAACGAATGCAGTTTGTTTCGTCGCGTAAATGCCCGCCAAAACTCCAGGAGGTAACCGGTAGGTCGACATCTGCTCGCTCCTGTGTTATATTGTCGTATCGCTTCGCCGGTGTATACCTTAGCCACGTGTGATACGAGTTCTGAAAGCCGTTTTCAGACACAAGGTCGGTTGGCTAATATACCGACACGCATGAAAACACGCATCTCTACCGATTAGACCGGGTCATGTTATTCCTTAACTCCTTGCCGCTCTACTACTATGTGTCCTCGCCAACTAATGGTTATCCCCGTTGGCTGCCACGTGTGTACGGTCTCTGCGAAGCCGAGTATGCATATATAACGTGTTCGGGCTGCGCAAGCAAGACTGGTTCTTCTGGTTTGCGCGCTGACCGCGCGCAAGACGTCGCACGCGGCAGCCTCCGCTAATACTTCCCTGTGGCTGCAGCTAGGGCGGGTAGGGGGCGACAACGGCGACGTCTCGACCTGGCTCGATTATGACTTCGAGCGCCGCATTTTCTTTTTTTTTCGTAAGCAAATAACGCACGACGACGCGCGCGCGCACGCCTCGATAACGGCCGCCGCAGTGGCCATGCCCACAATATGGCCATTAAGATTTCTTTTTTTTTCTTTGTGCTACGCAGCAGGAAGGTGCCTTGGCTACAGAGCATTCGAGGCTTTCACGAACCTTTAGGCACAGCATTATATATATATATATATATATATATATATATATATATATATATATATATATGGCTGCACGTGGAAAACGAAGTTGGCCCGAGTGAGCTGAATTGCTCTGTGGAAAACAATGTCGGATGGAACAAAGGGTTTGTTCCAACAGCGCGCGTGTCCCCTTTCTTCATCTTTCCTTTCGCTATTTGTTTCTTTCTTCAAGGCAATTTAAAAAAGAAATAAGTAGGAAAATTGACCTGCGTGACATGGTAAAAGGCGTGCCATGCCATGGTTACCCGTTCGATTCCCATAATTTCCGGCTTTAACCAGTCCATCCCACGGCGATCGCTGAACTGCCCCTGTGATGAAGTTTTCATTCGTGCACAACTTAACTCTGAGAACAGGCTGGCGACATATTTGCTGCCACAATATTTCCAAACAAACAAACAAACAAACAAACAAACAAACAAACAAACAAACAAACAAACAAACAAACAAACAAACAAACAAACAAACAAACAAACACGTCTTTCCTCTGTGAAAGAATCCATGAGGCGTTGTTTTATCCAGCACCATTATAGAGTGCTACCTGCAATGAAACTGGCTCGTTGTGTTGAATGCTCCAACGAAATTGACCTGTTGAATGCTCCAGTGAAATTGAGCTCTCTTAGAGCTTCTCCGAGGGCATGCGAAACACAATGCAAAAAAAGGCCAACGTACAACAGCCCATTCGCAGACAATGCGTTAAATACGGTCCGGCCCACAGCGGTGGATGAGTGGCTATGGCATCCCACTCAGTGGATGAGTGGCCATGGCACAAGGTGTTGAGTTGGATGCCCGGCCGCGCTTTTCCTACATTTCGCTGGGAGGTCAAAGGCCGGAACGTTCGAGTACTTACGTGCAAGACTGAAGGACCACAGCTGATCAAAATTAATCTCGAGCCCTCCACTACGGAGTTCCTCAAAGCCTCCGTTTTTAAACAGAACATTCTGTTGGCGTCTGGACACCAACCTCAGCAGAAGTATGCACCATCTCGACTATTTCTTTAATGCATAAATGTCTTCTTGATGCTTCTTATCGGCCTTTTTTTTTTCTCTCAATAAGGCAGGTGTGTTTGAGATGTTCGGGCTTTATTAACAGCTAGGTGAGCCCTTTAATAGAGGAATGGGCCGCGCATCAACGCTGTCTACCGGGTCTGTTTCTGAGCTTCAAAAGGGGCTGGCCTGTCACCGCTGAAACGTTAAGGATTTATTTGCGGAAAAGCGTCATTATGGGGGGCAGGGGAGGTTCTGCACGAAGACTACGGTGCCAAGTGCAGGAAAAAAGTTATCTTTGAGAAGTTGGTGAACAAAGCTAGTCGGGCGGTTCGGCCGCGTTATATGCGTACGCCATGTGTGTCATGTCCTGTGGTTTTGCTGGCCACGTCTATTAAGCGAATTCGCGCGTTCTTTGAGAACTGCTCTGTATACTTGGGCCGAAATTTGCGCATCACAGTATTCACGAAACAACGAGGAGAGTTCCCTCGCAAACATTGTCTCTATTTGTGTCTCTTGCTGACTTGGTAGTTAATTTTGTTATTTTTGTTTCTCTTTATATTCGCATTCTTCACCCCGCGCGCCTCCCAAATCCAATGATACCACTTTTTTTTTTAATTTCCAAACAATACTTTTCCTATTACTTTTTCATTCTTGCCAAGATCTTCGCAATTGATATAGGCTATTAAAGAGGGAAATCGACTCAAATCCAGTAAAGTACAGCGATCTGCGCTTTTATTCCTACAACTTTAAGAGATTTGCCACTTAGTACTGCTTTATTTTCGCTCGAATTTCGCCGCAAGATCTCATTTCTTCGACCAAATGATGCAGTAAGGAGAGAGAGAGGAAGAATGATAGATGAAAGGCATGGAGGTTAACCAGGACTAAGCCCGGTTGGCTACCCTATACTAGGGGGAATGGAAGAGGGGAAGGAAAGATTAAGATAAGAAGAGAAAGTTCACTGTGGATATCGCCGACGTGGTAACAGTTTTCTGTTCCATATCCATCGGCGGTCACTCAGTCCGGATCACAGACGGTCGCTCAATCAGGTAGCTTTCAAAAATCGCAGCAGCGCTTTATTGGTCTTTTGTAGCTGCGATATGCGAGGCCACATCCTAAGATATTGTTAAAGGTGAACGGTCTTCTATCTAAACTGATTTAGAGCTGTGCAGAGGTCATGTCTTTCATTTTCAAAACATGGGCAGAAGCACAGTATACATATGTGTTCTTGTTTCCTCGGCACCGCAGGCATTGTACTCGGTGCTATCGGCCGTTCGAATCGAACACGTGTAGGCATTGGTGAATGCGACGCCCAAGCGTAAGCGCCACAGCACTGTTTCCTCACTTCGCGGAATCCCAGGTACCAGCCGCAGTTGCATAGATAGGTCGAGAGAATGCAGTCGATGCTGGGTGGATTCAAGACAGAAGATGCCGCGGCTTGGTGTAGGCTCCAGGCAAGCACTTACACGAACCTACACATATTACATCGCATACGCCCCACAGCCTACAGGGACGAATACCCGCGGTGCGTTTCCACACCAACCCTATACGACATTGACGTGATGGGAGGAGGAAAGAGAAAAGTAGAAGGCAGGGAGGTTAACCAGAATAACGTGATAGTTCTGCGGAAACCCGCAAGGTGGAGAGAAGTAATTAATAAAGGGCAAATGGAGACATCCACTCAAGTGTTTGGGTGGATGTCTCATTTTAGAGCGCAGCTCTTTGGCGTCCGTTCCTGGGTTTCGCGTCGTCGTCGGCGTCGTCGTCGTCGTCGGCGTCGTCGTCGGCCTCGTAACCAGCTCCGCCCCCCTTTCATCCCCCCAGCGCTAGCAGCGACCGACTGATACCGCTGGATGCCGCTGACGCCGCTAGAGAGTCAAGATAACGTGACTGCATAGAACACCGTCGCCGCCATGCAGAAAGAGTATCAGTCAAAGGCATCAGTCAGTCGCTGCTATCTCTTCCCTCCTCCCTTTATCGTGTTGTCCGCTTGCTGCGCGCGCTTCTGCCCCCATCGTTTGCCGCTGGGTGTACACGCTGCCCCCCTCCGCTTCCGCTTACTGCTGGTTGCTCTCGACGGCGGCGATGAGCCTCCGCTTCGGCGGCGCGAACTGCAGGGTCTTCTCGGCGGCGGCGATGAGCTTCTGCTTCAGCCTCGCTTACTGCTGGTTGCTCTCGACGGCGGCAATGAGCCTCCGCTTCGGCGGCGCGAACGGCAGGGTCTTCTCGGCGGCGGCGCTTAGCCTCTGCTTCCCCCACGGCTGTGACAACCTCGCGAGGCACTTGTATAGATCTCGTCTTTGAGAATCAAGCATTGGTGTACCAAGTCGAACATATATCAGTCTATTTCTCCGACCACAAAGCTTCCTTCATGACTGTCAAGAACTGTTAGTGGAGTCTTTGTTAAAGGAATACGTGTGAAAAATAAAAAAAAAATTCTGTGATAGCGCATACATGTGTTGCTCGATTTCTTTGCCTCAATCTATCCAAAAGGTGAAACAGCTTATTTGCTGCGCTCAAATTTCGCATTAGGAAGTAACGTAATCGTCGGTAATTTTTTTCCTTTACTATACGACATTACGTGAGAGTGCACGCTACACACAATAAAACACCACGGCACAAACACCACGAGGGCACAACGGGAGGCACTGCTGAGCAGCTCGGCCCTCGACGACCAGCTCAAGCTGATCCAGAGAGCTGAGAAGATGGCCAGAGCCAACGGATCCCTGGACTAGCTACGGGCCCCGCACATTAGCGTTTATTCTGATTATTCTTTCAATACAGTTTATCTATTCTATGAGGTGTGTGCCACTTCTCCGATGTCAGACGGTGCGCTAGCTTGCTCAAGTGTTAAGCGGCATCAGTCCTCGATAAAAATACGGAAACAAGGTTTGCTCCTTCGTGTGCTCTCCTAGCAGCTTCGTCGGCGAGGTCGAGGTCGGAGATACCGCAATGACCCGGCAGCCACCGAAACCCGACGTCGTGTCCTTTCGCGATCATGTGATGGTGCATTTCTCGTACCTCCGACACGAGTTGTTCAAAGGACACGCGACGAAGAGGTGACGAAAGACGTTGTAGGGCCGCCTTCGAGTCGCAGTATATTACCCACTGATTAGCTGATTGGTTGTTAATATAATCAACGGTACCTCGGAGGGCAACAAGCTCCGAACCGGTCGATATTGTGACGTAAGAAATCTTATATCCGGTGCTTATTGATCGTGATGATATAACCACTGCGCCGGTGGAGGTGGTCTGAAGGGAAGAGCCATAGGGTATATATGAGGACTCGGTCAAAGCAGAAAGTGTGCAAACAATCGAGAGTTGCTTGCTTCAAGGTGAAGGTAGGCAGTTCAGTCGTCTTTCTTATTCCTGGCACGTAAAGGCGCACATGAGGTTGTCTTTAAGTACCACAAAGCGGAGGGTGAACGTGCCGAGGGTGTGAAGCCAGATGGATAGACAGGCACGATGGATGCTGACCACGTTTTATAATGACGCCTGTGGTCGTCGTTCTGGCAGGCGGGTGAGAGAACTTGCTTGCATCCGTGAAACGTGATGAATATGAGGCCTAAGCGTGCCGGTGGTAATTTAAGTCGTGATCGGATGGTCTTGAGCCATTGTGATGGTTCCTGCTGTGAAGGCACTCCGCGGGAAGCCGAGGCAAACACGTAGTGCTTGTGCTTGCACGCTCTAAAGTTCTCGAAGATTTGACTTGAATGTTTTAGCAAGCATGGGATACCTATAGCGTAGTAATCCGCTAAAAAGGGCTCGGTTCAACTGTAGCATGGAGCCCACTGGCGATCTCCATGTATTTCCGGCGATGAATTTGAAGACATGAACAATATATGTGAGCTTCTTCATCAAGTGGGCAAACTGAGGGCTCCAGAAAAGGTCCCGACCAACAATGACATATAAAAACCGATGATTTTTCTTGTAGCAGATAGGTTGACCATTGATGCATTCTGGATAATCAGACATCGCTTTTCGCCTAAAAGAGACTAATGCACATTTTTCTGTCGAGATGGTTAAGCATTTTTAGGCCTGTGGTGCTGCCTTCTGCAGCCTTGAACAAACCTGTAGGCGAGTGACCGCTGATCCCAAGATGCAAATGTCGTCGGCGTAGATTGAGACACTCACTGTTTTCGGTAGGGGTTCGACCAACCCAAGAAGCGCGAGGTTGAAAAGCGTAGGGCTTAGAACACCGCCTTGGGGAACGCCACGGCATGTGTAGTGGTCGGTAGTCGAACCATCTTCCGTACGTACAAACAAGGACATTTGTGTCAAGCAGTTTCGTATGCGTCGAAATACTCGCACCTCTAGTTGAATTGTCATAAGTGCGTCTAGCATCGCTTGAAGGGAAACGTTGTCGTACGCGCCTTTCACGTCAAGAAAGAGTGCTACTGACAATTGCTTCCAAGATTTTTGCTGATGTTACAAATGACATTAGATCGATGACACTGTCAATCGATGAACGGCCTCGTCGAAATCCCGCCACAGAGTCAGGGTACATTTTGTGATGATCAAGGTACCATTCCAGACGCATGAGGATCATACGTTCCTTGAGCTTCCCGACGCAGCTGACTAGTGCGATGGGCCGATATGATGCCAGTTCCAGTGGTGACTTTCCTGCTTTTAGCAGCAGCACCAGGCGACTGCGTTTCCATTCCTATGGAACCACGACATTTTGCCATGAACTATTTAAAACTTTGAGAAGTTCTCGTCGTGCTTCTTGACCTAGGTGGCGCAAAGCGTATAAGTTATTCCATCGGGCCCTGGTGAAGACGAGCCCCTACAGAGCGCCATAGGAGCTTGTAACTCTTCCATAGAGAATGGAGCGTCGATACTTGTGTCTCGTAGACCGGGAATGTCGCCTAAAGCCGTGTCACGGACTAAAACTTTCGCGCCGGCGACTTTCGCACAAAATTCCTCTGCAATGTCTATCTCAGGGCGGTTTTGATAGAGAGCAAGGGCGTTAAAAGGGTGCCGTACATGAGCAAAGACCTCGTAGGTTACGCCACACACGGGAGAGTGGCTTGCGGATAAGCTAGCGGATTGAACATGGCAATGCTTTTGCGATTCACGGGACACATCATGCAGTAAAGCTCTTCATGGCCTTCGTTAGCGTGGTTCCTTTGAAGAATGAAAGAACACACACGCGTGCGCACCTGGCCATCGCAGAAGCCAGCTGGTTTGTGCATAGACATGCGGAGCAGCTTCGCCGCCTTGTGGGCGACTAAAGCTCCGGATAAACGAGGCAAACTACGACGGCAAGTATATTGTGATTCGATGCGAACGAAGAAATACAAAGTTGTTGCGAAATTTGAGGGAGGAGTGCATAATGACCGTGATACATGGGGGCATCATCATCATAAAAACTTTATTGTACAGATTGAGGAGTTTGGAGCACGCAAGCTCCCGGGCTGCGGCAAGATCCCACTGCACTCAAGGGTTTATGTTGCTTCGGTCCATAATGTTGGCAGCCCGTTCAGTAGCCATGGTCTGCACGACCGGGTCTCGAGAGTGAAGCAGGGTCTCCCAGTCCTCCCAGGTCTTCAAGTGCTCTAAGCCCCACGGGGGAGGATCCGCCGGGCAATGAGAAAGGAGATGGAGAGCAGAAGCGCGAGGTTCGGGACAGAGAGTACAAGCTTAAGTGAATTAAAATGGGTGATAATGAGAAAGAGTGAGAGAAGACGGGAGAGTGTGTGTTTGTTATTGGAGAAATACAAAAGCGCTCCTGCAGCCTTAGATTAAGGTACACGTTAAATAACCGCAGGTTGTCAACAAGCTTGCTACGACAGCGATGGTGCATACGCGTCTTGAAATGCACCGGACCTTTAACGGGTTAAATACCCCGAGAGTCTCTGGTCGGCTCGTTACGACAGGCTGACGTGCGAGGTCAGGGTTTCAGTAAGCAAAGCTGGAAAGCGTGCGAGCCGCCACGGCTCGCATGGCTGCATGCACACGATAAGATAAAACGGCGAGAAAAGTCGTTCGTGGAAACGTCGTGCGGAAGATTTCTCCTTGGCGGCTCGGACGATAAAGGTCCTCCTGTGGGGCCGCGCGGTTGACGGCGTCGGTTCCCCGCAAGGCTCTACGCTGGCGCCAATAAGTTAGTTGGCTTACGGCGCTCCACTAAGACGCTGCCTTGTGTTAGCTGTACTTCCGTTTCGTACTTAACAGGCAACGATGCTGAAAGTATACTCAAGTAATGCGGTTGTAGGATGGTGCCACCCTAAGCGTTTCGCAACGAACTGGCGTTTAGTCTGTGACGGCTTTTTCAGAACAACTACTTCATATGCTAGAAGTACAGCGGATGAAAGTATGGCAGTGTCACATCATGTATTGCTTAAGCATGCTGACTTCGAGTATGCTAAACTCGAGTATGCTAGTTTCATTTTTTGATCCTCACCAAGCTGACGTTTTATCATGCTAGAAGCCGTGTCTCCAGATTTATTCACTCTATACTCTTCCTACCACAATATAGTGTCACTGCCATTCAATCACAACTTCACCATCCTGAACTCGCCTCCTGTCGCACGATAACACGCCTCTTCCTTTTCACCATGTCATTCTATTCTTCATCACCAAACAACGATTTCTTTCGACCTGCGCATCGTCTATTACGCAGCAGCCATCAAAACGGCATTTATCCTTCACGAACCAGCACAACGACACGTCTAAATGCTTTTTTTATTACGTGCTTCCCAATATTGGAACGACCTTCCTGCCCACATCGCTTTGATAAGCGATCACATCTCTAATTCAAGCCCCATCGACCCATCGACGAATGCTTTATCATGTAACACCCGACTGCTGCACTCATGCCCACACCTCATGTGATGCCTCACAACAAGGGCTTTGAGATATAAATAAATAAATAAATAAATAAATAAATAAATAAATAAATAAATAAATAATGTATATTTCTTGTTACTGGTATGCGACACGGTAGGTTATGATGGAAAACGCAGGCGGTGCGTTGTCGAAGGTGTCCAATGAGTGCGGTTGTTCCAACGTGTCAATCCGCTCGTTCTGTATAGTGAATAGGTCTAGATACGCGACGTCTTTTGTGTAATGACTTACATACAAATGCTGTGCCCCTCAACTGCACTTTGTTTTCAGAAGCAGTTTACTTAAGCACGGGATCAAATTCACAAATGTCTCGACAAAGCTTGTATAGTCCCAATCCGGCGATGGCGTGCATTAATTATGCATGGAGAAATAGTGGTTAGGCTAATTTAATTAGCCTAACTAGCACTTATGCAAGGCCAACCGACCCAACAGTTAGTCCTCCTTAAGCATTCGTGTAGTGGAGCATGCTTGCCAGAAGTTAGGCCACCGCAACACATAGAAACTTTTGAACGAAGCACGTGCGATCGACACTTGTCCGTTAGACGAAGGCCTGGAAGCTCTGAGGTGTCACGTCATACAAGTGAGCTGAAATCCTGTATGCCTTAAATATTTATAGCTTAGTGGGTACCTGGCAAGTAGGCGCAGTCTATAATAATGGCAGCGTTATAGACACGAATGTCAGCGCTGCCGGCGTCATCTTCTAATGTCGTGTTTAACCAAAAACGCGCACGACAGATAACATAGCGACCGGTTCTCCCGCTTACCCGCAGGCGTACACCTGTACACACCAGAAACATCGCCGCAATGCTACATGTTGCGGCATTTCTTTGTCGAAGGACGAAATTGCGCTATAAATGAATGCTTTTAGATGCAGCATTAAAAGATAGCAGCATCACTGTCGTTCCCGCGGATGTTTATTTAGTGTTCCGCTAGAGTTAAACCTCCATTTAAAGAAGCCGATGAGACCCGAAAAATATTTCGTTAAATCGAGAGCTCCGTTGCATCGGCAGCGGTTAGCATGCTCATGCAAGTAACATTTAGGAGCAAGAAGAAATGTTTTCTTTTTGCATCCCGTAGGCTTATTGCAGAACGCGAGATAACTCGATCAGCTTGTCTTGTGTTCCTTCATGGAACGGTAAGCCTTCTTAACATGTCAATGCCGTCCGTCACATGATCTGAATCCCGGCTACCTCATCTTTTTCCCATATCTTACCCATCTTTCCCACAAAAGCTCTTTTAAATGGGGTGGAGCGTTGAATTCGCGGTGTTGCTTCGAGGTTTTCAACGCGTTAGGCTCCACGAATATGTTTCGGGGAGCTGAAAGCACCTCGTCAATAAACGAATTTCGTAAAATCAGTTTAGCTAAAATATTCGTTTTTCAGTATACGCCTACGCTATAGTACACCTGCCCATAGAAGCCTTGGGAAGGTCTGAAAGGTGAAAATGGTTTATTAGCGCGCGGCCGAGGCGCATAAATTACCATTTAGGGATAGATAGTGCTCTTGAATATGCGCCTGGATGCAGCTTAAGAGGAAGTTTTGGCTCGGGGCCAACTCCGATTCCTCTATTAAAATGCATGTTAAACGCAGGAATGCTTTTATGAGACATCCTCTAGACCGATACGAATGGAATTTGTTGTATTTGTGAATGTTGAACTTTAGCAACCCCAACTGAAGCTGAATTTTGCTTTAGGACCTCGAATGTTTTATAAGAATTGAAAAAAAAAAGAACGGCAAGATTAAAAAAAAACTATCAGGATGCATGTTCACAAATCCGTAACTGTGCACTAAATATAGATCTTGAAATTTTGTAAACTGCATCCCCTAAATAATCTAAAGCTCACAAATTCGATATATAAATTCACAGCTTATGTTAAATTGTTGCAATGTTTACGAGGTTTTAAAAATGTCCCACACACAAATTGGTTGTATATTTCAGAGTGCCGTATAATACATAAATTTGGTCCGCTTTATATGCATTATTAGGTGGAGTGTACAGAATTGCGATATCGTTTTTTTACTGCTGGGTCACCGAGCTGTAAACTTGACACTTGAATTATAAGAACTTTTGTGATTTTCGCTAATTAAAAAAAATATTGCAGCCTAAATAAAAAATTGGCTTTCTACAATTACTGTATTTCAACTTCTATTTTTTAGTGCAACAAAGCTTATCAAGTTAAGTGATGTCATTGCTGAGATCGACGATTTCTCCGTTTTTATGTATAGGAGCCCTCGAACTCAAGATTCCTATTAAGTCGCGAAGTATTCAAGACTTCTTGCAGTTTCTGCATTCGTACAATTTTTCTGTGCAAGGGTACATACGTCTGCACAACGCTAAAAAGCGTTTTATCGGGGTGGAGACTACCGTCGACAGCTCATCAAAATCGGGCTTTCGTTTCTCGTCATGGCAACCACGCTTTTGCACTAAAAAAAATCTGCCCACTAGCGTCACCTCATGACTGTCAGCATCAGCCTGCAGGCCTCTCGTAATTTAGAAAATGCTGAGAGTATGGCCACTGCCTGCGACAGGAAAAAAAAAAAAAGAATAAAGGCGGGACGTTTCTCTGCCTCTCGTCAGAAACAGTAGCTTGACGTGCCACTTGACGCGTAGTTATTTCTGGGCGAGTGTGGAGCTAGGTATTTAAGGAAATTTTTCTACCCAGCTCCGCGAACGCCGCAATGAATTCACAAGGACTCCGCCGGCTCTTTGCTTTGGCAGCATGGCGCGCTTTTGACAGCTCCGCTTGACAGGCGAACACGCTATGACCTTCGCTGCCTGTTGCAACCGCCTGCTGTTTTCTCTCTTTTCCTTCTTTCGTTATATTTTCTTCCTTGTTTTATTTATTTCTCCAAATTGATGTCTTCAATGAGAAAAGTAGAGAGAGCGAAAAAAAAAACATGTTTGGTGTGATTCGTCGAAGATTGCTCTCTCAACGGGTGCTTCACCTCAGAAAGTAGGTCGACTGACATACGTCACACGTCGTCGCTGACGGCTTGTGCAACAGAGCAAGAGGTGGGGAGATGTTTATTTCGAGAAGAAAGAATGAAAGGGGCGAGCAGATGAAGAAGTCTGCCGCCTTTGTGGAAGGCGTTTCGCAAGCATCGCGTGTCTGTGTGTCTGTTAATAGAGAAATTGGAACGAATAAGAAACGGAGGACGCGACAAAGTGGAAAAAGAGGAAAGGAGGGGGGTGGGGGGTGGCTGTCCCATGCGTCTACAGACCGTCCTTTGCTCGGAGATTGCCATTTCTGGAAGAGACGTCATACATACTTCTCCACGCGTTGAACAACAACAACAACAAAGAGATAACTTTCGAAGTTCGCAATGCTCTATGCAAGAGAAGGCGAAGGAGTGGGCCTGCTCGCTCCTACGGTCGGAGTCCTTGCGCAAAGTGAGCGATAAGTGGAAAAGTCCAAGGCCCCAATTTCGTGCGCGCTCGTGTCTCGTTGCGCGCCGGGACCGCTCTGGTAGCACACAAGGCGCCGACCTCGGTCGACACGCCGTCCTCCTTCGACGTTAAGAGGAGAAAGCAAGCCCCCTGTGCCTTCGCTCGCCCCGTGCAGCTCTGAAGCTACATACATACACACGTGGTACACAGCTCGAGAAGGAACGAAGAAAAAGCTGCGCCCGGGGATGCCCTTACAAGAGGAGCGCGGCCGCGTTCAGTGCGTTTGACCCAAGCTCGTCGGAAAGAATCCGACACTCGACACGGTTTGAGACTCGACACGGTTCGTGATGGCGCGAGAAGTAAATTGAAGCGCCAATAGAGTTGGAGCGCTTCTCTGCAGAGCGCGCGTGCTTGGAGGAGCGTGCGCCGGCAGTCGCGGCAGAGGCCACTGGGTGGTCTTTCGTGAGGGTCTCTCGCGTTTGAGACAAAAGAGGAAGTGCCTTGTTTGCGGCTGCGGGCGCCGACAGCTTTAATAAGTTGAAGGCTCATTTTATCAGAGCTGACGTTTGACAAAACACGCCGGGGGAGTGTTTTGAATGGTGCCCATCTTCTCGGGACTCCAGCGCCATAGACAAAAATTTTCTTTCTTAAATTTTTTTTTTTTTTTTTTTTTTTTGCTTTGGTGGGGTTGAAATACGATGCTCCTGGAAAAAAAGAAAACAACGTGGAGGATTCCATGGCCATTTTCGACTGATTATGCGGACACTGCGTCCGCATTTACAAAACGCCCTTGCGCGAGCACTCATAAGCTACAAGGCGGTTCGCAAGAACATGGTTTACAGCGGACCTAATCTTAAGAACGACAGGCATCAAAGAGGAAACACTCCTTAGGAATGTCAATCTTCGTGAATTTGGCCTCACCCGCCGTGGTTGCTCAGTGGCTATGGTGTTGGGCTGCTGAGCACGAGGTCGCGGGATCGAATCCCGGCCACGGCGGCCGCATTTCGATGGGGGCGAAATGCGAAAACACCCGTGTGCTTAGATTTAGGTGCACGTTAAAGAACCCCAGGTGGTCAAAATTTCCGGAGTCCTCCACTACGGCGTGCCTCATAATCAGAAAGTGGTTTTGGCACGTAAAACCCCAAATATTATTATGAATTTGGCCTCAGTTGTAAAAATAAAATTTCATGCGTCTGTCTTCTTTCTTTTCTTTTTCCTTCTTTTAAACTTCGTGTACAGTGTATAGGATCGATCCCCGAGCTAACTCACATTGACAAAGTCACACATCGCTAAAATGTAGTTCGGGATGTGTGCTTTCTTTCTTATCAGTATTTTTGCTAGAATAACAGGTACGTGGCTTGAAATTAACGTTGTCTTGCGCTATCGAAACGGCATCTAAAATATAACAATAAGTGAGGATATAGTGTGCAACATCACTTATCCAGAGGGGTTTGTAGTGTAGTGTAAATAGATGCTATCACCGAGTGGTAGAAATGTGATTATGCTCCTTGAGCGGCGTCACCTTGCAGATGTACTATTGCAATATATATATATATATATATATATATATATATATATAGTCATCCGAAACATGTGATGCTCAGTGACTGGATGCGGATTTACAAAATGATTGTTTGTTTTACCTTAATCTGTACGGTTCTGCAAGTTATGGTCACCTGTCATGTTAATTGTTACTAGTATGCCAATAAACTTCCCTTAATAGTAGTATATATGATTGGTTGCAGTACTGTGAAAGCTGTTCCCATGCCTGACTATAAATGATATATGTATGTCCAGCTGCACGTAATCAATGCCACCGCGAGGGCCTCGTGTAACATTCGTATTCGATCAAATATTTCTTTCTTTTTCGGAACACCGAACTTCTCCTGTCTTTCAGATACGATGTGGTTTGATACTCTCGAGGGTGTAAGACGAAATATTTAGAATGCGCAGGATTATTACTTACTCATGCTACAGACCAGAACGTAGCAGAACGTCTAGTTTGCGGCAATCCTTCGCACCGCATTCTATTGCCCGGTTAGAGCGACGAAACGATGGTGTCTGCCTGTGGCACGTCTCCAGTGCGTCCTAGAATCGAGTACTACGCCAAGAAGTCTTACGTGATTTTCATGATGAATGGACGTGCTTTCGGGGCTTCCAGGGCAGTCGTCCTTCTGCGATGTTGAAGTTACGTTTAGCACTAGTGACGAATCGCGTGCTCTTTCAGTTGCCGTTAATATCACCGTCAAAGCGCCAATACAATCTACTGGCGTCTCTACATCCGAAAAGTCTCAGGACAGCTCTTCGTCTGCCAAAAACAGCTGCTAGTAACAATGTTTTGTGCGAGTCACCGTCGTTTCCTTACTGCATATTTGCATCTCAACGTCCGCTCTTGCAAGTGTGCCGCCCCAGTGAGACTCGGGCAGAATAGCGCTTCTCCAGAGACTTCAGAGTTGGACGGAATCTCGCGTCTTTGTGGCACTCAAAACACTTCGTCTACTTGGCCTGCAATTTACTGAAAAAAAATGAGACCGTCCGAAACCAGCGTTGTCATATGAGAATGTGTAATGTCAACTTAGAATTTCGCATATTCGCACCAGGCGCCTTGCACCTGTAGCAGAGGTAATATATTTGGTCGTATACAAAGTTGACAGGTTCTATACGTATGCATGAAAGACACCTCCAGTTGTACATCGGTGGCTCTGTTGACAAAGAGAAGGGAGCTAGCGCAGCGGCGTACGTGATACCGACCCTCAGTGTCACATGGGCTGCATACTTGACCACGTCGTGTCTTCTAAGGCATGCGAAAGTGTCGCCATTGCATCAGCCTTGCGGAAACAGAATTCCTATCGGCCTCAGCGTGCAGTTCTCTTTTCACCCAGTGAGGCTGCGCTGGTTTACCTTTGACAAGTGCATTCAGCGTGCACTTTCATGCAAGCCTGCTGGTAAAGAATTACAGAAAGTCGGATTTACCATCGTGTTCCAGTGGGTAAATTTCCGGCGAAGTAGGCATCGAGGCCGTTGACGGTCTAGCGCGCAAAGGGCTGCAATTCAAGCCAACGAAGGACGCTCCCCAAGACGAAAAAAAAAAAGACAAGAAGAAGGCCGTCTTAAGAGACTTCCGTTCTTTGTGGTCTCCACCGCAGTAAACTTATGCGATTAAAGGACTTAACAAAACTGATGCCGCTCTCCTATATCGCATCGGCACTGCAGGGTCAGCGCAAGCTCTAGCTTGGCGGTGCAAGACAGGACTTGGACCATTATCGCCGTGTGTGCGTTGTCAAGCTCTTGGTGACATTCAACATTAGATGCTCATTAGAGATGTCTTTTTTAAATTCTCTCTCTGTATACTAAAGTGTGCTAAATTTGAAGCAGGACATAAGAAATTATTGGATGAACTCAAACGCAAGATGGCAACACACTCAAATGCAAGTGATATTTCGTTCCTGCAGGGACATTGGATATTTGGGAGGAAAGTGCTTCGGCTCCTCCTAAAGTTCTTCCGTGATACAGGGTTGGGAAATGAATGACGCGCCGTATGGGTCGTCGTGGTTTGGGAAATGCGCAACGTATTTAACTCCGTGTCAACATGCTTTTGATACCTGGCATAGTTAGTGATACTGCGAAGTGCTTCAGACCGTATCGCTATTGATAGGTGGCATTCAGGCGGAGCACTTGCCTGCAGTTTTTGCAAAGGTACAAAGTGTGCTGTTCATTATAAATTCTTTATTTATTGTTCTTAAATCAAATACATTTCTATGAATACAATTGAATTGTAGTATGCGGTGGCGCGCCGCTTCCAACCTCTTCAGGTAAACCCCATTTAACCCTACATAGTTACCTACTTACACATAACCTACCTACCCTCTTCCTCATTCTCAATCCGACATTTACACTTACTTCTACTGTGTTCATTCGCGCCGTTGGAGAAGAACCACAATGATAGATTTCCTTCTCTAAGAGTAGGGGTGACGAGAACGACATATTCAAAGCGCCGCATTATCTATCTTTTTTTCAATAGACGGAACTGTAAGACATAAATTTCATACTTTAGGGCCATTGGCTGCTTACCAGTGCTTCTACTTTGTTCCAAGGAAAACTGCCACGTCTATTTTTTGTTTGTTTGTGTGCCGCAGATGCCTATAGGTTCACGAAGAGCGTCTGCACGCTTTGACCAAAGGTGCAAACGTATTACGAAAGCGTGTTATATAGAACTATATCGCAAAATCAATGTAGCAGAATATAGTGCAAAATCGTGCTATATGGCTGTGCGGTCGAGTAGCTCACGGTCAGCCGCAAGTAGACCTGCAAAGAACCCCTTGGGGCACGCGAGAAGCAGTTTTGGCTGCCCTCTGGTGCAAAGCCTGATACACAGCGATGCAAAATGTTCTTGTTGCCTCAATACTTGGCTCACACCCACGAGAGGGTTGAACGCAGGAGGTGAAAACGAAACATACATAAAGAATAAAGAAAACAAAACCGCGAATGTCTCGTTATAATTTTTGTTGGTTTTATTTGCTTGTGTTCTGTTTTCCCGCTTTACCATTTCTTCCATTGGAGATATTTATGGCGGAAAAAAAAATTCTAGAAGAGTGGTTTGTCTGCCCGTATCATTCTTTTTCTTTTTGTCTTCATAGCCAACTCTCATCTTTGCAGCAGTTAAAGATCCTGAGAACAAAAAAAAAACATTCAAACAGAACCAATAAGTTACACATTTCCAGTAGAATTTGATTTGGCATGTCATAAACAAACAAAACGAAATAAAATGCGTCGCCATCGACATCCCCAGCAGCGCAACCTTTCACACACATTAATTAAAGAATGGAGAGTTGTAACATAGTGGTTGCGTGAAATGACTGGCACTTAACTGAGAAACGCCGCACGACAATATATTCGTTTTGATGACGGTAAAGTTAAGCCTCGGTTACATTTCCAGAATTGTAGGAAAATTCTGCGGGAGGAGGAGAAGTCACAGCAGGAAAGGAATCCCTTGGCGAATCTCTTCTCACGTCTTTCAAGCAGGTTCCGACTGCACGACCACCTTTCTTATTTTTTATTTATTTTTCTGGTACACGGAGAAATCGAGACTACTGCCATTTCAATACCACGACGCGGCGATATTGAAAGGGAACGGTGACAGTATAAGATGACGGAGGGTGCTGTGCGAGCGAAAAAAAATACAATACATAAGGAAAAGAAATGATTTCAAGGAAGACCTGGAAGGAGGGCGGCGAACTGTGTAAAAACTGACTGGCCGCTTTTAAACGCTCCTTCCACGCTCCAAGCCAGCTCCGCTTCGTTCTAACAAGGAAAGAAAGGGCGACGTGATCATCAATAACCACGTTCAAAACAAAGTATTAGATGACGTCGACATGTGCGTCAAGATAGGGGAGAACACAAGCGATTCAGTTTGATAGGGCTGGCGGGTTTTCCGAGCTGAGGAGGAAAGTGCGAGGGCAGTATATGCTAGAGGCTATGCTTCAGCGGCGCTCCATTTGCACTTGTCGAATATATTCTGCGTATTCTTTACACGACGCCATAACAGAATGATGATATATAAAAGCAGCGTGAACTGAAGCGATGACTTTAGAGCAACCTTCAGCTCACGGTCCAGGTCAGCGTTTTTCTGTTCCAATCTACATCTCTGTAATTGTCGTAAAAAGGCGGCAGTACTGCTACTGCAACACACAGTCAGCATATAAATCCTGTTTGAACTCGTAGATTGGAATGTCTTCTCTACCATTAAAAAATATATATTAACCTGCGGTCTCGATTACATTGACGCAGTAACGTAGTTTAAGTTTTGTCTGCTACTCGTGTTCTTTTATGTAATCGTAATTCAGTCTTCAGAGCCCTTTCTACTAAATTAAAGGAAAGTTATTTTCGACAGTGTCACAGTAGAACTAGCACGTCGCAAAAATACAAACTTCTTATTAGAAAAGTGAAAAGAAAGCAATGTTCTTAACATTTTGTGTTTAGATACTATATTCATTTCTCGTCGCACTTATGTACTTTCTGTCCTATTTGCATTTTCTAATAATTATAAGCTGTTAGGGAAATTCTTGCATCTATAGCATATGCATATAGTGTTTGTCTATATAGTTGTTCAATGTCCGACAGTACAATGGCTGAACGTATTTCTGTACACTTTTAGGTGCTTTGTTTTCTATGACGATAAAGCCGCTTCTTCTTCATCTTGTCACGTGCATGCAATCATGTGCGAAATCACTTCAGTCTATTGGGAAATGATATATAATGTAATTTTGTTGCTCTGAAGCAGCAGCTGCCATACAATATTATTACTCGTTCGCGGTAATTTGTAACGAACTAATTACGTTTATTTTGCTGTTCCGTAGCGAGCACTTTGTGGCGCTGTTTATTTCTTCTTGCAGACCGTCTTACCACCTCAGTCACATACAAGGCCAGTCAGAGTCTTCAGCCGTCCTGCGGAAAACATGTCACCATCTGTAATATATGAACAAAGTAGGATCCTATTTTAAAACAAGCTCGCTGAAAACAAAACATTGCTGAAATGTGACGGAAGACAGTCAGAAAGTGCCTGAAAGAGAATAAAAACAGAAATAGAAAAAAAGAGGTGCCTTTTAATGGCACAAATCGTAGGTGAACTACTATGTGAAATACGTGAAAATAATCTGATCTCAATATTGTTGTCTGGCAAAATTTTCAGAATAGAAAAAGGTAACGTCACCAAATTGGATCTTTCCCCAACGGCTGCACTGCACACAACTGAACTATGCAAAAACGAAGCGAAAAAGGCGCATGCTGGTGTCAGTTACAAGTAATGATAATTCTAGAGCCATGACGACCTCTTCTGCCTGGCCAGACATGCCAGCCATTGCGTGTATAACATTGAGCGCGTCGACACATGATTTGCAAAGAGATGTCTTGCCGTAAAGATAGGTTTATCATTAGAGAACAATTTCCTAAACCTTCGTCAGTAATTAGAGGGCGCGATAATTGGCATGCGGGCAAAATTACTCGCCGTAGCGATTCAGTACGCGTAGGAAATCAAGTTTTACACACCTTACGCCAACATTTCACTCACAGTGGGCTATAGTAGCGTATCACCTCTGATCTGCATTGAGCTAGTTAGTTCGACATCATCTAAGCTGTAAGAGCGCTACTTTGGACAAGGATGAAACCTAAGATCAGACAATTACAACAGCTGACTTTCACCTGAGAATATTTTTTACACAAAAGAAAATATAAGGGTGAATCAAACGAAAATGAAGCAGTGCTCAGAACATAATATAAACCATGTTTACTTAAATGTTATCTCATGTACACTTGTAGATGCGAAAAGAAAAAAGACGCTATGAGCAATAGTTCACACAAAGTACAAGATATTACACAATTCGATTTCCACAATTCCGGGACTTTTGTTTTCACTTGATCCTCCTTCATATATACAGCGGTCATATGTATAAGCAAGAAGTATCTTCATATATACATAGGACATATGTATAAGAAGTACACCACAGACTAAATACTTATTCAAAAAATTCGCTGACGATTACGATACTACCTAACGCGAAATTTGAGCGCAGCTGTGTACGTGTTTTCATTTCGCGATGTATTGGCTGGCGCGGACGATCTGTCTCGTGCGGAACGTTGCAAACGAAGTGAAGTGTGGGGCAACTGGCTCGCCAATCGGGAGATCACGAGAGGCAGCGTGTGGATGAAGCGTGGGTGCTATTCACAGCAGCCGCCGCAGAGAGACCTCCCCTCACGCAGTGCTTTGGTAAGCAGATGACGCGTGCTACTCTGGCGCCGTCTTGTAGCCACCGTAGCCACCGAGTCCGCCTTGCGCTGCACAAAGCTTTTTTTTCTCATGTTTTCGCTTCACCCGGCTGCTCCACTTTCCTCTTCGCGCTCTCTTTCCTCTCACCGTTTTTTTCACTCCCCGCTCCGCTCCGCGTTCGCTCTCATCTTTCGCTGTGCTCGTTTGCTCGGTTACGTGTTGGACGCCGACGCTCGCCGCAGGAACGGGCGCCTAACACTGCGCTCTAAAACGGGACTCGCTATCATTCATACTGCATGCATGCGTTCTTACAAATGTACGGCAGTTCTTTCTGTGATAAATCGATGGATGGTTTGATCACACATGGTGTCTTCCCGCGCCATTTTCGATGCTTCAGTGATTTCGCAAACGCGGTAGTCATGGTGCCTGCTGGGGCCCTATAACATAAAACTGTTCCAACGTGTTTTTATCCCAATCTCCTGTCGTCAAATTTGCGTAACCGCCGACGTAAGCATCCGGTAGTGACCCACAGGGTTGTCTGAAGAGACCAATCAAACGCTCTCCTCATTTATAGGAGGTCACTTTTGTTTGCTTTAGAAACAAATAACATTGCCTACACTGAACGGCTTGTCTTATCTAATTGGCTGACAAGAGGAGAGGAGCACGCTCAAGTGGAGAAGGGTTCGACGGGGTCGAGCCAGTGCACTGAAAATCGATAACCGGATGAATAGGGTGGGGCCGGTGTCTGCGATTGGTCTGCTTCCCCTCACTTAGCCTGAGGTGGCTGGTCGAAAAGCGCGTGGCATGCATCGAAAGGTTAGGAATGCTGATAAAACGGATGCTCAGCAAAGAAGAGTTGGCAGAGTGAGGCCGTAAACGTGCCAAAAGGGCCCAAAAACGTTACACGGCCGCGCAAAAAGTTTTATTATACGCAAATAAACCCGTGCTCTTCGAGAAGTATGAGTAGCCAGCGCCTGAGCGATCGGCGGCAGTCCTTTCGGAACGAAAAGCCTGCGGCTATTCCGAAGAAAATTCAGTTTTGTTCGGCATATTAATGCATCTTTATCGCGTACCCGTCACTTTGACGCGTGAGTTTTTGAAGTTTTCTGACGTTGCGTGACAGGCAGGTGAAGTGGGTGCAGCCCGAAAACTTTTGACCAATAGCCGAGGGCTAAAGGCGAAAAGGGGTCGAATAATAAAAAAACTATTTTTCTTTTGTTCGATCAAATCATGCATAATCAGTGTGTACACATCAGATGGGGAGGTATCAAGGTTTTCGTGACTTCGCGTGACAGACAGGTCAAGTGGGGGTGGTCCAAAAAGTTTTGACCAATCGTGGAGGGCTGATCGCAGAATTGAAATAGAAAAGTTTGGAATAGTTTTATGTTGTAGCGCCCAGACGCTCCTGATCACAGTGGTTTCTCCGAACAGGGTTGCGCACCCCTACCATTCTTCCTTGTACATTTGTTCTTTGTTTTCATTGTACAATAAGTACAGTGCGGCCCATTGTTAAAATACACACAGACACACGAGTGTAGAGCACGCGCAATTTTTTTCCCTTTCGCAAGCATACAAGCGCCTGACTTTACAGCAGGGGACCTATGGTTGCTACCTTTTTACACACTTGTACAGTGCATTGACTTAGCTTCATTCGGCACTTAAAGCTATAAAAGCACAAGCAAAATGAGAGCCGCAGGTTACAGTGTTAACTTACCTGTTAAATTACAATGTATCGCAGATTACATGTTAAATTACAATGTATCGCGGCGTACATATTTCTCACTTGTAGTACACATTCTCAATTCAAAGCCAGCGCACAGTATTGGCTCTTCGGTTTTTGTCGATGTCCCAAGTCGTGCTGCTGTATATTCATTCCATGCGTTTGCGATAGTCCCACGCCAGCACCGATCGACGTAGATGCTGCCGCGGCTATCGTGAGGCGCCGACCGCTCTTATCTCTTTATCTGTACTCGCGTTAGCCGCTGTCGAAACGGCGATGAGCCAGCCCGAGTGTTGTTTACCGCACACGCGGCATTATCCGCGAAGTGTTTACTACGCATATACGTCTAGTTGGGTCAGAACTTAGACGCGCGCAGGTTGCCAATACCTAAAGCCCATCGGCCGTGTTCCAACGAACGCCCACCGATGAGGAAGTGGCGGAGGAGGAAAATGGAAGCCGTTAAGAAGTGAAGTTGACTTGAGCGTATAGAGCTAGTTAAGATTCCGACCACTTGTCGGCCTGAGCTCTAACATGCGAAAAGATCGGCGCCGCAAAAAGAAAGAGGAGACGAAGGACAATAAAGAAAACACTTCGTTAAAAGCACATCGTTTGGCCTGAGTCCAGGCGATATTCGGCGCGATGGCATGCTTTACCTTTGAGGCTGACTTTGACGAGATATACACACCGTGGTGTAAAAAAGAAAGAAAGAAAGAAAAACAGCAGTTGCGGCGGCCGCATTTAGATGGGGGCGGAATGAAACAACGTCCATGTACTGTGAATTGGGCTCACGTTAAGGGACCCCACGTGGCTAGTATTCATCCGAAGCCCCCAACTACGGCATGCTTCAAGATCAGATCATGGTTTTGGCGTGTAAAATCTGGAATTTAATTTTTAACTTCAGCTTTGTTCTCGACCACGCACCTTGACTCCGTAACACGCTTCGCGGTGAAAATTCATCTTTTAGTCGCTAGCAAAGAGGTGCTCATTCACTTCGTCGGAGAGTATGACTATAGGAGGCTGTCGCATTTGGTGAAATACGTGTGTTTTTGGCTGTGTCGGAGTGTAAGACGGGGGAAGTGATCCGTGCTCCACTTCGTGTTTTCTCTCCAGAGTAACAGAGAGAAATGATTGGTAAGGAGGAGTTAACAATTGCATATGGGATTGTTTTGGTACACTGAACTGTACGGAGTTAAAGAGAAGGAAAGAAAATGAAACTAAAGTGTATCACGTGGGATATGGTTGGTAATGCACAATGACTCCAACATTTCTTCTTTAGAGTCGACTGTTGCAAAGTGCGCGATTATTTACCCACCCCTCCGGCCCTCCATTCCTTTTAATGTTTTCGCGAGCGAGAATCCTGAGTCTATATAGCAGCTGTTTTGAGAAATCCGTTCCCGAAATTTTCTGCGTTATTCGTTGGTGTTCTGTCTAGTCTCACTCCGCAATGCGCAATGAAGGATGGTTTTCTTTTTAGAAATTATGACCGCCATGACACTGCAGCGTACTGTAGCGAGTTTTGGGAACGAAGGCCTCAAAACTGATGCTATGGACTCGGAATTCCTGCTGAATAGATGACATTACATGAACGGTACCAACTTCAGAATCGCGACATGGGACCTTAGGTAGAAATTTTAGAAAATGATAGTACTTCATTTTTGTACTTAAGCAAAATATGATCCGAGGTTATCAATCAATCAATCAATCAATCAATCAATCAATCAATCAATCAATCAATCAATCAATCAATCAATCAATCAATCAATCAATCAATCAATCAATCAATCAATCAATCAAAACAGTTGGTTGGCCGGCTGGTCCATTTTCAATTTACTAAAGCGCAAATGCCGCTATTAGTAAGCTTGACGGGCCCGCAGCACCCATTGCAACATCACTGGTTTGGCACACACCACTAGTGCCCCTTCCTGTCATTGTGCTGTTCGTCACACGCTTCCCCCTCCCCCTGAGAGAGCCTTAGCTACAGGGGCCATTGATACCTTCGTACTTCTCACACGAACGATGTCAGTCTGTCAGTCCGGTGACATCCAGCCGAGCTAGGGTGGCCGAGGCTGGCTGTTGCACTCCGGACGACATATGGATGCCCCGATTAAGAAAGGTCTGGACACATAGAATCTGTGGGTAATCAGGTGTAGTAGGCGTCGGCTTACTGGTCGCGTCCTGTGGACACGCGGAATCTCCCGCCCGAATTTTCGGTGGTCTGAGTAGTGGAGGCAAAATCTTAGTTTGCCCGGTATGCCAGGAAAGTGCCCGTGTTGTTTTCGTCGTTGTGCACAGCGCGTCCCAGGAACCCTTGCAGTGGGAGTAGTCGTGATAGGTGGTGCTGAAGGTGTACTCGGCGATGTTTCTTTCTTGCAAAACGTGTTGTTTGTCGAGTCGGCATTGCGTTTATTTGACTTGCGCACTCACGTATTCCTCGTTGCAACTGTTCTTGATGTTGATGTTGATCTTTGTGACGTTGTTGCGACAGTTGTTGATGTAGCGTATTTTCGAAATATGCCTTTGACCGCTTGCGCAAGTTGACGTGGAGATCAATGGGTAGCTTGTATACTGCTCCTTTTTGTGAGACTTGTATGGTGGCGAGGGCAGTGTGCCAGGCTTCCTAAAAGACTCTTCCGAGGCTGTTGCGACGTCATTCAGTATGCACGCTTTTGTCATTTGACAGTGTGTCATGCTGCGCGGCGCGTGCGAAGCTTCTGAAGTGGTAGCGGCCTGTTGAGGTGTAGTACGCAGAAGAAGGCTTGACTGTCGTGGTACACCTTGATCTCTATATGCACGTTGCTCCAAAGTGTCTTCGCTTTGAAAGTTACATGCGTTGGAGCTGGCACTCCTATTCTGGTTTTGCCTTGGCAGTAAGCACTTTGGCTTCGTTTCACAAGAACAACTGATTGTTGCGGTATTTTCTTGATTCATGTTGCTGATACAGAAGTTTGTGTGCATGCTGTTTCGAATTCCTGGTGATTGAGTGCTGGAGAATGTTGCAGCGGATGCGTCTCGATCATGTTCTCTCAAAGAAACGTCTTCTGTCTGCGATGCCGTGGCGTCGTGCACAATCGTGTAAAGCATGCACTGCGGCCTATAGATATAATGTTCATAGAAGAGTCGTGTGACTTGAAAGTGCGTTATGGCTTTTCTTTTACTGGGGATGTCAAGTTCATGCTAAACGTACGATTGCGCGTACTCTTCGTGGGAAAATCACGGCAAGGAAAATTCGCCGAGGATCTGGTAATATGGGGCTTTGTTTCGGAATGATGAAGATCGCTACGTGGAAACTGGTTGTGACTGTGGCGACCCAGTTGAAATGCCTGCAGCACGTGGATAAAGGAGGGGTCGTGAAATTTAAATTGGCTGATCATTTCGTCTTTGATTTTATTCCATGATTCATCGCTTTCAAATATGTGCGTGAGGTAGAAGCGAAATTCCTCACCGGTGACGTAATCGTTGAAATTTGCGACCACATCCCGTTGCGACCAGGATGCAGCAGATGCGTCCAATTCGAAGAGGCGAAACCAGTCTTCCACGGGCCCATCGTCAGCTGATCTGTTGTACTTGGGTATGTCCAAGGCTTGCGGTGATGCTGTCATGATGCTGGTCGGTGCCGGTGGTGGAGCTGTGCGCTCTGGGTTCACGCTGAGGTGTTGAGTACTTGCATGATGATGTGAGGCCGATGCCAGGTCTTTATCCTGTCGACTTCTGTGACGCGAGAAGGAGGTTGCGGACGGAGAAGAACATGGTCGCCCGAACACTGCCTTTGTTCTTCCGTCTTCCTCCTTCACCACTAGTGCCCCTCACTGTCTTTGTGCAGTTCGACCCCCCCCCCCCCCCCCACACACACACGCACACACACACACACACACACACACACACACACACACACACACACACACACACACACACACGCACACACGCACACACGCACACACATATATATATCTATATATTGTCACGTATGGTGACGTTGAAGAACACAGTAGCAATACTGTGAACAACAAAACTAACTTTTATTGGGCGAACCTGTGCCCACAAAGCAGGCTACGCTTATAGCACAACGATAGCGGCGAACACGGTCGGCGATCGTCGAAAATCTGATCAGCAGGTCAAGCGCGTCGGCTTTTATACAGCAGTCGTCGAATGTTCCAGACTACTCGTTCGGACCCGCGTGCCTTCCACAAAGTTCTACACCATTCGCGTCACGCGATGAAACCAGATAGCACAAGGTTCGGCGACAACAGACAGCCGGGTAGAAGCATCGATAACTTTCCAGAAACTTCGGATACATGCAGGGGCGTCCCACGCTGTGCGATTACATTTGTTAGGCGGTGAAACGTGGTCGCCCAATAAAGATAAGTACACGTGTCAATATGGTCACATCCACAATCGCTTATTTGCTGTATTCCTTCGAAAAATACTGCTCAAAGCCATAGCTATAACACCCCGTATATAATGAGCATTTTCTTACGTATAGCCCCTCCCCGGCACCCCAGCGTAAGGCAGCAAGCCAAACTTTTTGCTCTCGGTAACCTCCTTGCCTTGCTCACTTCATTTCTCTATATTTCTCTTTTTCCTTCTCACTTTGTTATTTTCAGCTTTCCTGATGTTCTGCGGCACCTATAGTTAGCTCGTCGTTGACCTTGGTCAAAATATGGCGAGTGTCAATAGTGCAGGTGATTTATTTATACGAGACGAAAGCAGTCGCCTATTAATTTAGCACCCAGACCGTTGGGCAAAATTGTAATATCGCAAAGATTCAAACAAGCAAGTCCAGTAAGCAAGCGCCAGCGGCATCAAGGAGAAAAGCAGTACTTATATGCACGTATGGAAAAGAACCGATAATAGAAAGAAGTAAAAAAAAAGAAAGCAATAACGACAAGGAAAATTGAAGAGCAGTGAAGAACTGAGGAGGTCGCATTATAGGGGCGATTGTCGCGAAGAGAGTTCTGAGAACGAGGAAATAATGGGATAAGCTAACACGCTGGGCGTTTGGCCTTTAAGGTGAAGCAGAAACAAAACGAACGATAAAGACGCAAAGAGAGAGACAAAACTGAAGTTAAATCCCGTCTTTGAGCACCCTGCCAGCGGCGGCACATGAGAGAGTGTCGCGCGACGTTTGGCTGCCGTCCAGCTTAATCGTCTTCCAGTGCGGCAGGATGGGGCCGTACCCAAACAAGCGAGGAATTCGAGACCCTTGCGCTGTCGAGATGCGAAAGCGCGGGAGGATATGCGCGACGGGGGAGTTTGCAACGAAGATGTCCAGAAGATGTCCCTGAGAGAAGGCCAGACGAGCTGTTTTGATGTGGGCCAGATGACGCTAACGTCTGTTATGGACCACGCCTCCGGTGTACGCGGTCGCATACATGCAGAGTGGTTTTTAATGCGCAAGCATTATAATGTCCCATGAGGTAGAAAAGCCGACAACCAGTGGTAACAAAAATCATCATCAGTGATGTCATCAGCGTCTTTTATGACGTCAGTACTAATACAGAATTAAAGTTAGAACAAGTTGACGATGAGCTGGTAATATAACTGAAATGTGGAGTGGTGAATGATAGAATTTGTGAAAAATACACAGTCTAGAAATAAGACGTCGCGATTCTAGATTAGTAAGACGTTCAGACACGCTTGCATGATAAGAATATTCAGAGTAGATAAACCGGGCTGCACGGTTTTGAATTGATTCCAGTGTATTAGATAGGTTATGTTGATGAGGATCCCAGACAGAGCATGCATATTCTAACTTAGGGCGGACATATGTAACATAAGCTAACAATTTTACTGATGGGGGAGCAAGCCTTAGATTCCGGCGGAGAAAACCGAGGGTTCGATTCGCGGCATTGGCTAAGTTAATGACATGATGTGACCAATTTAGGGTAGTGGAAAAGGTTATGCCGAGCTGCTTATACGAGTCTACGGATGAGATATCGGCGCCGTATATGGTGTATTTCCCCGATTGGTGATGCTGTCTGCGATGTAAAGAAACTAGCAAGGTTTTTTTTAGTATTCAATGACATCAACCATTTGTTACACCATAATTCAATGCGTTTTAGGTCATCTTGAAGCAAATGCATGTCTGAAGTGTTAGTTATGCGTCGATAAACTACACAATCGTCTGCGAATAATCGAACGTTAGAAGAGATCTCAGTAGGAAGATCATTAATGTAAATTAGAAAGAGTAGTGGTCCGAGAACTGTGCCTTGTGGTACGCCCGAAAGGACAGAAGATCTTTTAGATGACTGTGTGTTAGCAAATACAAACTGTTGTCCGTTAGTGAGGAAGCTACGTATCCAGTCTAGTACAAATGGATTAATCTTGAGACGGGAAAGTTTTAGGAGTAGCCGTTGGTGTGGAACTTTGTCAAATGCCTTTTCAAAATCTAAGAAAATAGATTCTACAGGTACGTTCAAGTCGAGGTTAGAGCTTAGATCATGAAAAAATAAAGCTAGTTGGGTGTCACATGAAAGACCTTTACGGAGCAAGGTGACTTAAGAGGTAGCTTTAGCGCGGGCCCTACTCCGACGCGGCCTATTCAAATACATGTAAAACGCAAAAACGCTTTTCTGAGGTAATCCCTGGACTGATTCTAATGAAAATTTCTTGCATTTGAGGGATTAAGGTAAATTTTAGAGACTGTTGGAAGCGGAATTTTGATTTTGGGCCTGAGTTCTGTAAAAATATTTCAAAAATTCAAAAGTTCGAAAAAAAGATCGAAACACGAAGTTTACAAATTAATAGCTCAGCATCAAGAACTAATATCGCGCTTCCGTAAAGGGCATCCATTAGATCATTCAAAGTGGACAAATTTGATATGTCAATTTAAATGATGCTGAATTTTTACGTTGCGGACAAGGATTCTGTAAAAGCTGTATTTCCATTATTAAGTTTTAGGATTTATGCGTGACATATCAATTTTATCCGCTTTAGATTTACTATTACATGCAATTCACAGAATTGTGATATCATTTTTCATTGCTCAGTTACAGAGTTGTAAACTTGTTAGTGTCGTTTTCTGAAAATGTTTGATGTTTACCAAGTTTTAATAAAGAATTGCCAATCTAATCAAGAATACGAAACCGACAGTCACTAGATTATAAGTTTTTCTTTTAAATGCAACAAACGTCGTCAAGTTTGGTGCAGTTATTGCCGATAAAAACGAATTATCCTTTTACATGTATCAAATAGGAACACCCGAGCTGTAGCTTCCTCTTAAGGTGGAGTAAATTAAGATGAGGTAACGTGAATGAAGGTGAATTAAAGCGGATTAAGGTTGCTGAAGTTTAGAGCAAGCTGGATTAAGGTGGATTAAGGTTGGTACAAAAGAGCGAGGTAGATTAAGGTGGATTACGGTAGAGTTGCGGAGGCCACGTGACAATTTATGACGTCGCGTATCATGGACGTAAGCAATTAATTAGAGAAACCACTATGATTTCGCATTCCAATCACGCAAGGGCACTTAAGTGGCTGTTAATTTTTTTTGACACAATAGCATGCGTCTTCGTGCCTTGTCGAGGGGAAGTAGAGGCTGAATCAAAGGATGGCATTTCAAGGCTCACAGACAGACAGACAGACAGACAGACAGACAGACAGACAGACAGACAGACAGACAGACAGACAGACAGACAGACAGACAGACAGACGCACAGACAGACATACAGACAGACAGACAGACAGACAGACAGACAGACAGACGGACAGACAGACGGATGGATGGACGCACAGACAGACAGACAGACAGACAGACAGACAGACAGACAGACAGACAGACAGACAGACAGACAGACAGACAGACGGACGCACAGACAGACAGACAGACAGACAGACAGACAGACAGACTGATGGATGGATGGACGCACAGACAGACAGACAGACAGACAGACAGACAGACAGACAGACAGACAGACAGACAGACAGACAGACAGACAGACGGACGCACAGACAGACGGACAAACAGACAGACAGACAGACAGACAGACAGACAGACAGACAGACAGACAGACAGACAGACAGACAGACAGACAGACAGACAGACAGACAGACAGACAGACGGACAGACAGACAGACAGACAGACAGACAGACAGACAGACAGACAGACAGACAGACAGACAGACAGACAGACAGACAGACAGACAGACAGACGGACGCACAGACAGACGGACAGACAGACAGACAGACAGACAGACAGACAGACAGACAGACAGACAGACAGACAGACAGACAGACGGACGGACGCACTGACAGACAGACAGACAGACAGACAGACAGACAGACAGACAGACAGACAGACAGACAGACAGACAGACAGACAGACAGACAGTTTACACCATTAAGAAGATGATGTTGATGTAGACAGCCTTTCACAGGCTTGACTAGGGTCTGCGCCCTCTACAAAGGCGGCTTTTTTTTTTTTATTGATATGATATAAGGAGATGTTGGCGCGTAATTTAAGGCGCCGGCTACTCCTTATCTCTTGGGTGGTTCCGTCATACATCATTGAGGGTTCTACATGTCTCCACACTTATGTAGTCGAAAGTCTCTTGGGTGGTTCCGTCATACATCATTGAGGGTTCTACACGTCTCCACACTTATGTAGTCGAAAGTCTCAAAAGTACATACGATGCTGTCACCTAATAGCACATTTTCTAATCAGCGGGTCAGCGGGTACATACAATACAATATACATGGCAAATGTCTCCACACTTATGTAGTCGAAAGTCTCAAAAGTACAAACGATACCGTCGCCTAATAACACATTGTCAAGTCAGCGGGTGGTATATACATCGTGTAAATATATTAGCACATACAGTCACAACAAAGCAGTCAACATAACATAATTCCCAAACAGATGGATAGATAGAGTGACATTCAAATGAACAGAACAATGAAAGCACTAATAACGTCCAACGATGCCGCAGTCTTCAAAAAAAGTCTTTAGTGCTTTTAAAGCGCTCTTCTGCAAGGCCGTTGTTGGCCAAGGGGCCAAAAGTTTCCTTAAAGTGAAAGGTCTGCGGTCTAATTTACTTAGCGCTGATTTAAGTCGGCATCTTGGTGTGTCGTGATGTGGGCAATCTAGAAGGAGGTGATATATATCTTCATCTACAAATCCACAATCACATTCGGGGGTTTCCGCTCGGCCAATTCTATGTAAGAAATGCTTTGTGTAGGCAGTGCCTAGCCTTAATCGATGAATAAGCGTTTCCATAGCTCTATCTAATGACAATGAAAATTTGAATTCAATAAATGGATCAATATGATATAAGTCAGAGCTCTTAGAATTCTGGTCAAACCAAGTGTTTCTAGACATGTTGAAAGACGTTGTCCTTATAATGCAGCGTAATTCATTTTTTGATATTGGGAGCGGAGCCGTATCATCTTTCAGGTGCGCTTGTCGTGCTGCTTCATCGGCTGCTGTGTTGCCAGGAATGTTGCAATGCCCTGGTATCCACTGGAATGCTATTGCATGTTTCGCTTCGCTTGCCTTTGTGAGGTTTTTAAGCGTTTCATATATGATACTGTCGCTGAATGTTTTCCCCTTTGTGCTGCAGAGTGATGTTAGAGCCGCCTGTGAATCGCTGAAAATTACCCAATTTTGCGCTTCTGTTACTGACAATATAAATTTTACCGCACATAGGATTGCGAACAGTTCAGCCGTTGTGGACGAAGTCGCACGAGATAACTTAAATGATTCTTGTTTATTGAGGTGCGGTATAATGAATGATGAAGTTGAAGAGGTTGCTGTACTGGAGCTGTCTGTATAGACGTGTGTGTATCCTGAATGCCGCATATATATCTGGTACAGCGCTAGTTGTTGAGCAGCTCGAATGAACGTATCTCTTTTGCTGAATATTCCTTCTACTGACAATTCGATTTTTGGAACTGTAAGCAGCCATGGAGGATATTCGATGTCTGAGTTCCAAAATTCATTTCCTGGCAATATGTGAAGATTTTTTTGAATTTCGATATGAACATAACTTCTATCTCTTTTCATTATGTCTAGAGCCAATGGGTGGTTTTTATGCTGGGTTTGAAGACGGAAATAATGCCGGCATGTTTCTGTAGTTCGCATAACTGGAAATGGTGATTGGCGAGCCTCAGCTATTACAAGAGAACTCGAAGTCGCTCGTGGAACTCCTAGACATAGGCGTAGTCCTCTAGCTAAAAGTCTTTGAAGTCTCTCTTCTGACGTGTGGGAAAGTCCGTGTAAGATGGGCGCGGAATATGCAATTTTTTGTCGTATTAATGCATTGTAAACAGTCAGCATGGACGATACTGATCCGCCCCATGATGTGCCTGCAAGTCTGCGAAGTACAGTCACTGTGGCATTGACCTCGTTTTCGAGTTTTTTTAAGTGGGGTGCCCAGGATAGCTGCCTATCAAGTATTATGCCAAGAAATCGATGCTGTGTGACAATCATTAGAGGGTGTCCTTCCAGATTAAGAGTGAAATTTTTAAGGCGGCTTACACGAACATACATAATGATAACTTCAGAGTAGCAATTTATACAGCAACAAAGAAGAATCCTGTAGGAAAAATTAAAAAAAAAAGTATCTCACAACTTGCTCTCTATATAACTGTCCTATAGGACAAAGTCATTAAATGAATTTAATGGAGAGGGTAGTCTATAAGAAATCATTTATGGACCATAATTCATACGTTTCTTTTGTATAAACCAATCTCAAGCTACTTGGGAATCCTATGTATATGTCTTATGCTTTAACTTGGATAGCTTAACAAGAAAGGCATTTTGCTTAATACCAAATTCATATCTTTTAAGCAGCACATTACTGTATAATTTTATTAGGGGCACTAAGTGCTTCAAAAATAGGTTTGGCGAGGGAACCGAACGCAGCATTGGCAATATTGCATACAGCACTGTTTTTGGATTTTTGCCTACTTTTTAGTGTTGGAAAAAGATGTGCCCCACACCAGAAAACGACACTAAAACAATGAGTAATATAAGAGTTTTTTGATACACTGAGGAAATAAATTTCTTTTCTATGAGAGGATCCCTACCGTACCCTTAATTTTTTGCTGCAGAAGAATCAACATTATCATTCCACTGCAAGTGTTCCTCAAATAGAACACCTAAGCTCTTAACACGAGGTACAGTTTCTATAATGTCATGTCATATTTTAAGAGTAGTCGCATGAGATTCGATAACCTTGTTCCGGGGTCTAAAAAGCGCAGCTTTTGTTTATTAGCATTGATATGGAGCTAATTGCAGAGGGTCCAATCGCGTAACAAGCGTTGGCCGTCACCAGCTTTGTTTCGAATGTCCGACACGCTGGTTCCTCTGAAAAATAGGCTAGTAACATCTGCATATATAACGAAAGTGGGCTTACCGCTAATGTTAACAATGTCGTTATTATATCAGTCAAAAAGTGGTGGGCCTAATATGCAACCCTGAGGAAAACCTTCAGGAATAGCTTTATTATCCGAATATTGATCGTTTACTACTGTTTGTCGATGACGACATGTTAAGTAGAATATTATGAGCTTGAGGAACACATCCCGGAAACCATATAAACGAAGTTTGGCGAGCAATGTGTAATGGCTAATGCTGTAGAGTGCCTTAGAAAAGTCAACATAAATACCCGATGCCATTTTTTTTTCAAAACCTTTTAGAATAACCTCTTCTTGAGTCAAAAGCGCTGTTTCGGTGGAGTGTGGTTTTCGAAAACCATGCTGGTAGTGTTATCAAGTGATGCTTTTCACAAAAACTTGACATACGTATATGTGTTAACTTTTCTAAGCACTATGAGAATATCGAAAGTATCGATATTGGGTGGTAATTTGATAAATTAGTTCTATCTCCGCCTTTATGAATTACTTCCACTCTAGCATTTGCATGCTCCTGGGTAAAATACCATCTTTGAAACAGCAGTGAAATATATGAGCTAAGGTAGGGCTGAGAATATCAAAAAGGGAGAATCTGAAAATCACCTTCATCTCATGACCTGCTGTTTCTAATGGCTAGAAAAAATGCTCTGAATTTCATTGGAATTTGTAGGGAAGAAAAATAGAGTTTGATGGATGGATGGATAGATGCAAAACCTTAATAAGGTCCTGAGGTACGCGACTCAGCGCGCTGCGGGCCGCTCCCACGTTGGGACAGTCAGGCCTTGCCCGACCGCCGCATCGTGGGCCCTCTGGTCAGCCCATAGTTGCGCCCCGGCATCGGGGCTCTTGATAGCGGAGAGCCACTTGTCCTCATTGATTTGTTCCGTGCCTCGTAACGAGGGGCAACGCCAGAGCATATGGTCTAGGCTAGCGATGTCATTGCAGTGCCTGCAAGAACTAGTGGCATAGGTGTCGGGATAAATTTTGTGGAATAAAGCCGGATTGGGATATGAACCTGTTTGCAATAATCTGAGGGTCAATGCTTGCGCTCTATTTAACTTCTTGTGTGGAAGGGGAAAGTCTCTCCTGCCGAGATAAAAGTGCTGCGCAATTTCGTTGTATGTGGTCGGTTGATCTCTGTTCTCCACCACTGCGGGCCGGCGTTGGAGTTCTCCATGGTCGCGGAAAGCGAGACCTCGCGCCTTGGAGTGGGCCAGCTCGTTGAGGTTTGTTGGGCCTCCCATGATGGATCCCATGTGAGCGGGGAACCACGTGAGAGTGTGGGTGGCGATGCTTTTGCCTTCGAGGATGCGACAGGCTTCCTTACACACGGCGCCAACGCTGAAGGCGCGGATGGCTGCCCTCGAGTCGCTAAAGATATTGGCATGTCCGTCGTCCAGGAGGGCCAAGGCAATGGCCACTTGCTCGGCCGCATGCGACGACGTGCTTCGTACCGAAGCGGCGTTAACGGTCGAACCTGTGTGGTTGATTGAAGCTACCGTGAAATTGTTGCTGTTTGCATACTGGGCCGCGTCAACGAAGCAGCTGCCGCCAGGTATAGTTCTGTTGCGCGGCGTAGGAGCGCTACCGCTCTGGCCTTCCTTCTTTCTACGTTGCGCTGCGGATGCATATTGCGCGGGGCGGGCGATATTATGATGTTATCTTTCTGCTCTTTCGGAAGGCCCTGGTAGGCATCTTCTACAGTGGCCGGGGGGACGCCCATCTCAGTTAGGAGTCGTCTGCCTGCCCTGGTGCCCGAGAGCCTAAGAATCTGTGCCCTTTCTTGTGCTTCTGCAATCTCTTCCAGGGTATTATGAATACCCAACTGCAGGAGTCGGTCGGTACGTGTGTAGTTGGGTAGTCCGAGCGCGCTCTTGATCCCCCTCCGTATCATGGCATTTAGCTTGTCTCGCTCGGCCCTCTTCCAGACGTGCATGGCCGCTACGTACGTAAAATGGCACAACAAGAAAGCGTGGACTAGCCTTAACAGATTCTCTTCGCTCAGGCCTCTCCTTCTGTTAGCTACCCGCCTGATGAGACCGATGACGCTATCCGTCTTTTTTGCTAGTTTTTGAATGGTGATGTTATTCGAGCCCGCCCCTTCGAGTGTCATTCCCAAGATTCGAATGGACGCGACTTTGGGAATGGGATCTCCGCAATTGGTGTAGAGATTAATGTCAATTTCAGAGGGGGGTTTCCAGTTCTGTGGCTTGCGGCCCTTTCTACTTGGGCTGTAGAGAAGGAGCTCCGATTTCTTTGGGGAGCACCGGAGTCCCGTGTCGGTTTAGGTAGCACAGACAAACAGGATCGTATGTACTATGTACCAAAGGCACAACATAATCATTGAAACAATTTGCAATAACAATTTGCAATTTGCAATTTCCAGAAAGCCTTTCATCATGAATTACGATTTCAATGACAGCGCTGTCTTTATTATGATTTAAAATACGATTAATCGTTTCCATGTTAAATCTCTTCTTTTTAATATATCGCTGTTAAACAACTCATGCATGTAGTCGTACTTACTCATCTCAGATGTGACGTAACTTTATTTATTTATTTATTTTTATCTAAAAATACCTTACAGGCTCCAAAGTGAGGCATTGAGTAAGGGGGACAGTACATAGAAACTGCATAGAATATATAGCATCTATAAACCGTATCAGTTTACAAACTACAACCGCAAGTGCAGCAGAGATTAAAAAGAAATACTGAGTTCACGATTAACAAGGGAAAAAAAGAAAACATAATATAACACCAATCCCTTGGTTAGCCGCGCCCTCAAGCGTATTGTTAGTTGCGAGCTCCGACTTCGTAACTTTTTCTCGCGTCTAAGACTGCGAATGGCTGTCCTTCAAAGGATGAGTAACTGACCTTGAATGCAAGGAAGAAGTACTTTCGGGAAAAAGAACTTTCACAACGCAACAACACCGAACATTGCAAGAGACTTGCGCAAAGCAGCGAGTCCCCCTCCCCATAAGTATATAGTAACATGCGGGATCGCAATTGTTTCGAGCTTTGCCTGCTTCTACCTGCCAACAGTCCCACTCAGTCGTTTCGATTCTGCGTTGGCCTGGTCTTAAAGTCACCAACTCTGTCTCGCGGTTCGAGGTTGTCGCCGCATGCATATCTGGTCGGCTCCTTTGGCAACGATACCGCAGCGCCTGTTATTCAACTACGCCAAGCATTCCCTAGCTTTTTTTTATTCAAATTTTGCTCGTGCTGCGATAGTCTGGCTTGAAATGCGACTAAGCGGCCGAGTGGTACGTTACGCCACACGGCGCGGTTCGCAAACACGGGCGTGCGACAGCGCAGTGAGCGCACCAGCGTCAAGATAAGAGGCGGGACGAAGGGAAAGTATGACGAAAGAAATTCGAGCGCATGGACCGCCCGGCACTCATATATCTTTACATTCAGCAGATAAAATAGCAACACGTGATTTTGCACGTTTGCAATTGGTGGACGAAGGGTGATGAACCACCAATCACGAGGGAACCGAGTGAGGTAACAGCCGAAGGTTGTTGTGAATAACGCAACGTTATTTACTCGGGGCTCAGACGAGCTATAAAGGATGGGACGTTCAAGCTTGTTGGCATGTCATGCCAGAAGGCTTAGGTGTACATAGCGCGCCCGATACAGGAAACAAGAGACACCGACACACACAACTTTGACCCGGTTCAGTCTTTCTTAAGTGTCGACACACGTGATAGACTGATAACGTTATCTTCAAAATTTTCAGCAATATCGCTTTCACCCATAGGCGCACTATGCAGCAGTATACGAGCTGCACACAGCGCGTCTGTGTCAGCTGCTTACCACGCTCTGGTCAAGACAATCTATGTGGGGTGAAATGTGTGCGGGTTTGCATGTACCCATAACTGTTCAAATGGTGAACAGCAGCCCCGAAAAGCGTGTATTCAAGTTTTCTCCCCGATTTTGATTAAGATTTGGCAGAGCGAATTATATGCATGGTTATAATATTGGTGCACGCTATCAATATGTGCGACGTAAAATTTGACCAAGAAGAAGCGCCGAAGATCTCGCAGTCACCGTGGTCCTCTCCTGATTGGCTGTTTCCCCAGTGAGAACAACGCGCGAACGAAAGGTTTGAGCGTTGCGAGAATGAAATTACAGCATTTCTCGCTGTAAAAGACTGAGCAGACATAAAGTGACTCGTCAATGTATGGCCGTTTTGCAAACTTTCATTCCACAATGGCCGCAGCCCTTTTCTGGGCGCATTCCTTATGCTTTGCGACTAATGAACGACGACAGAACGAAACTGTGTGCTTCGTACGAGTCGTTCTAATAGTAAACTCGAGGTAAGTAATGCGGTCAGTATATAACAAAACAGTCACACCATTTCAATGGCGCGGCTTTAAGCTCTCTAAGTCGACTTAGCGGCCCATTACGAATGTTGGCATTCTGCAGTTCCCTCAGTCGTCGTGAGTGCCCTCGCGACGTTGCTCAAATAGGAACAAAGTCATTGCGCATGGCTTTAAGTGCATGACTAAGTTCATGAAGAACGTTGAGGCTTTTGCGGGAGAGCTCGCTGTTGGGCGTTCATTGCACCGAAGAACAGCGTACTCGAACAAGAAGACATGGAAAGAAGACAGTCTCGGTCGTAATCCGGTACTGCAACTACCTCACCACACAAGCCTGAATGACTACGAAACCTGTTTCGCTTGATTGCCAAGTGGAAATTATACCTATCGACTTGCTTCGTTGCATCATTCGACAGGGTCGACGCCAATTTCAGGCTTTCCTCATTGTCGGTGGCTCACGTGTGTCAGCCGGGATTCTCTTCGGGACTTGTATTTATCGCATACGTCTGCGTTCATTGTGTGCGTGGGTGTGTGTTTGTGCGTGTACGTGGACGGGTGTGCGCGCGCGCGTGTAACGAAATTTCATAGTGACAAGGCTCAAGAACGTACTCTTGTGCAAGGCATACTCATGTAAAAAAGAAGAAACTGCGTGCACCTGACGTTCGTCATTGTTAATTAACCCACAGGTAACGGTGCCGGTCTGCTTCGGCCTCCCGCTCTCTTACCTCGGGATCTTCTTGTCGTTGCTGTCGGACTGGCTGGGCTCGGGCGGCTCTGACGGCTGGATCGGCGAGCCCTTCCACGGGCGAGTTCTCGCCGCCGCTCGTCGAACGCTGCCCGTTCCTCGGAGGGAACGCACAATGCGTGGCCGCCTCATCAGCTTTTTGAGACTGAGCTGAGAGAGAAGTGGTTCATGAAGGGATAAGGAAAGGTTGACGCTGTTTTCTGCAGCCCTTGCGGGAGCACGGCTCGAAGCCGGCGCAGCACACGCGGAACCCTATCCTGACCCTTCGGTCCGCGGCGGAAGCGAAACGGCTCTGACTGGTGGCGCGCGTGGCGTGAGGGCGCGCATATATGCAGTTGGAATCCTTGCTAGTGACTGACGCTCCGGCACCGGCGCAGCTATCAACTTATCAAACCGTCCTTTCCCGCAGCTGCTCTGCTCTGGGAGCAACTAGGTTTTTGCGTGACCACGACAACGACACTTGTGAGCCAATACAAGCGTCGCTTGAAAAGAAACAGCATTTGCTTGTATATAGACGGTGCCTGACGTGTTTTTCTAAAGGTTCTCGTAGTCTGTCGCAGTCGTGATGTGCCTTGCTAAAATGGCTCCGGTTCCTGACATCATGGTAATGAAGGAAAACGGCGTGGGAGCTCACCGAGCCTAGAATTCGACCTTGAGGCCGGTGAATGAGCTTGGAAGCCATGCTTTAAGCCCATTATGCCTAGTACATATCCCGAGGACCCGCTGCTGCCAGCAAGCAGAACCCCTGGTTTATGACAGAGCGCTAACCACTGCGACAACAAAGAATATGTTTAAGTGGAAGGCGTGAATTAATTCATCACAGAATTCGCTAGTATGGTAACACCCGGGAGATATTCTGTAAGAGTTCATATGTTGTGGCGCCTGAGGCGCCTCGCTGCTGCGGACGCGCAGCCCAGCCCAGACAATGAGAACTTCAACAGCAAACGAAATTTGGACATGTCCACTAGGTGGACCCTTACACAATACCTCCCCCGATTGATCGTTCATTCCATAGTTGTCCGTAATCGCTGGAGTAAGGCGGCTGATGCTTCCACGTGTAAGCAGAGGTAGATAGATTGAGAGAGAGAGAGAGAGGAAAAATAAGCGAGGTGGGAAAGGCAGGGAGGTTATTTCGAAAAGATTCTGGTTTGCTACCTTGCACTGGAAGAGGGGTAAGGGAGAATGAAAGACGGAAAGAACAGCGGAGAAGCAGGAATAACTTAAAAGGTACCGTATAATAAGTGCAAAATGCCAAATCGGGCAGTTTGATATACGTGTATACGTGTTTACTATCATTAATAAAGGTAAAGAATCCTTTACTCTACAGGGCCCTCGCACAGGGTAGCCAGCCTGTACTTACACTGTCGGCTTGTGTTTCCCTCTTTTTTAGAGCGCAGCCCTGAGACTGGGTCGGCGTCACTTGTAACCAAGCGAACGAGCACACCGAAAGTTGATAGCGAGCGCGGCGCGCCGCAGGGGATGAAAAAGCGACGTGAGCGAGGAGGCGCGAGGAAAAAGGCACCGAGAAAGGTGCAGCGGAACCATGAGGCGGAAAGCGGAGGAGGGTATGGCGAAACAGTGAGGAGGAAAGCGGAGTGTCGGCGATGACTAGGCATGCGGCCATCGCGGAAACATAGCACTAGCATGGACTTCGGACCCACTGCGCATGTATTCTCTAGCGCATGCGCATGCGCATGCATTGTCTAGCGGCGGCGCTGCGGCCGCTAGAGAATGCGCTCAGCGCAAATCACCCGTGCCCGTGTTCACGTTTCCTTTCCGAACAATGAGCGATGCAACCGGTGGAAATGCTCCGTCTGCCGCTGCTGCTAAACGAGTGGCCGGAGCAGAGGCCCAGCGCCACCACAGAGAGCACTCTGTCTTACAGAATCAAATTCTTGGCCAAAGTATATCGCGAATTCAAAATACGTAAACAGCTGCATGCGCTCAAAATTCCCATTAGGCAGGATTCTGAGTATCGGGAGCATCGCATTATGGAGTATGAATTTTTCTTTTTTCCCTATTTATCTACTTTTCCCTATGTCACACATCAAATGAAGCGTGTCGACGTGGATAAAAGCCACAGTTGCGATGTGTTACGTTTCGCCTACGACGCGCGGTATAGCCGGCGCGGATGCAACAGACGCCGGGGCTTCGTTCAAAGCGGCAGACATTTTGGCCCGTTCGGCGCCGCCGCTACGCCTCCCCGCCAAGCGCGTCCAGGCATGTTCCAATGCCACGTGTCTTCGTGTGTGCGCGTGTGTGTGTGTGTGCATGTTGGTGCCCACGCTTGTCGAAGCGCGGCAGCCGGGGAGAGGAGCTCCCCCAACTGTGAGGCGAGGAGGTCTGACGGCGCCGGCCCGGCGGATGCGTTACCTACTCTTCCCAACGTTCCCGAGCGGCGCCGGCCCGGCGGATGCGTCACCTACTCGTCCCAACGTGCCCGAGCGGCGCCGGCCCGGCGGATGCGTCACCTACTCGTCCCAACGTTCCCGAGCGGCGCCGGCCCGGCGGATGCGTCACCTACTCGTCCCAACGTGCCCGAGCGGCGCCGGCCCGGCGGATGCGTCACCTACTAGTCCCAACGTGCCCGAGCGGCGACGTCACGTGCGCGTCTTTAGAGGCGTTCCTTCTTGCCCTCAACTGCGAGAGTATAAAAGCAGCTGCCCCCGGACGCCAAGAGAGAGGCTCCGATTTCTTCTGTTGAGTAACGTGCTCTCCCGTCTCTCCACTTCGGTCGACCTGACCGCCCACTCTTTGCGATGCTAGAATAAACAAGTTGTTCTGTTACCAGTCGACTCATGCTTTGCCGGGACCTTCGGATGCTTCCAGTTGTGCCCCAGGCCGCCAGGCCAACGCTACCCTTGGGGCTTGCGACCCAGGTGCAACAACGGGCGTCAGCGCTGAGGTTCCAACAACTGTCTGCCAGCGGTGAGATCGCGACAACGGAGGCCAGCAGCGAAGATATGCAGTTGACTGTATGCTGAGCAGCACAACGACCATCCGGGAGCAGTGCAACGAGCCCTGTGTGATGACTGGTTGCCTGCAGCGGAACGACTGCGCTGAATTCTTGGCTGCGAGGTTTGGTGAGTGCGGGACTTTCTTCTTCTGAGTTTTGCCAGGCTATTGGTAGTGTCAGAAACAGAGCTGGTAATTGTGGTTGTCGTTGCTGCCGGGTTAGTTTGCGGCAAGACAATAGTAGGCAGTAGAGAAAGCAGCATTCAGAGCAGCCATGGATTTGAAGTCGTTGCGCAAACCGAAATTGCTGGAGCTTGCAAGAGAGTTGGGTCTGGATGTCTCAGACAAACTCAGAAAACCAGAACTGCTAAGGGCTATTCTTGAGTTAGAAGCTGAGGATGACGAGCTGTCGGAATGCCTTGAGACCATTGAGGAGAGGGAGACTGCAGAGAAACAGGAGCGTGAACGTAAAGAACAGAAAGAGCGAGAGCAACAAGAGCGCGACCGTCAACACGCTTTGGAAATGAAGCGTCTCGAGGTAGAGATAGAACGCGCTCGTAATGGAAGTCAGGCACACGGTGCAGGAGAACGAGTATTGTTCAAAATGACTGACCTGATGCGGCCGTTTAAGCTTGGAGAGGACATTGGTTTGTTCCTGGTTAACTTTGAGCGAACGTGCGAGAAGCAGGGGTTCTCTCGGGAAACGTGGCCACAGCGCTTGCTCACTTTTTTACCCGGCGAGGCGGCCGACGTAGTCGCTCGCTTGAATAGAGAGGAGGCAGAGGATTTCGACAAAGTGAAATCGAGTCTGCTGAAAAAGTACAGGCTGTCAGCGGAGGCGTTCCGTCGGAAGTTTCGGGAAAATGAGAAAGGCAAAAGTGAGTAATATACAGAGTTTGCCCACAGGCTTATGTCAAACATGCAGGAGTGGCTCAAAGAAGAGAAAGCGTTTCGTGACCACGATAAAGTTCTGCAGTGTTTCGGGCTGGAACAGTTTTATAGTCGGTTACCTGAGAACGTGCGGTACTGGGTCTTGGATAGGCCAGACGTTTGTACGGTGGCTAAAGCCGCCGAGCTAGCCGAGGAGTTTGTGACGCGTCGGGCTCGCGGAGCTAAGGACGGTCAAAAGGGTGAATTTGGCTCCAAATTTGAGAGGCCAAAGTTCACACCCATGAGAGCAAAGGGGAACACACGTAGTGCGGATGCCAGTGAAAGCAGTCCGACCGAACGTAAGGAGACGGCGGCAGCCGAAGCCGAACGCAGAAAGAGGTTCGATACGAGGCAAGCGCGCGTGTGTTATACGTGCCAGAAGCCGGGTCACTTTTCGGCGCAGTGTCCAGAAACAAAAACAAAAGTCGTGTTTGTGTCATTATGCAGCACTGACGAGAACATGAAGCTTCTCGAGCCTTACATGCGAGACCTCCTCGTGAACGGGAAAGAGTGCCGAGTGCTTCGCGATTCCGCAGCTACGATGGATGTAGTTCACCCCTCCTACATAGAACCCGATATGTTCACGGGCGAGTGCGCATGGATCAAGCAAGCCGTGGAAGCTCATAGCGTGTTTTGCCCGTAGCAAAAGTGCTTATTGAAGGACCTTTCGGAGCACTTGAGACGGAGGCCGCAGTGTCATCTATGCTGCCCCCCCAGTACCCGTACCTATTTTCGAACAGGTCCGATCACCTCCTGCGCGAGAAGGGGCTTTTGTTTGGTGAGGCTAGCGTTCAGGCCTTAACCAGATCGAAGGTTCGGGAGCTCGCTGCAAAGGCGTTAGTTGCGGGGCCGACGTTGTCGAACAATGAGAAAGGGTCGGAGGCGCAGCAAGCTGATATTCAGAGCACGCCCGAACTGAATAAACTTGAGTCTGTAACGTTAAAGGCACCAGATACTGGAGAGGAAATGCCCGATACGGGAAAATTAGAAGAGCTATCTGCAGATTTGCTCATCGCGCCTACGTCAGACGGACTTAATAGGTTGCTAAAAGTCAGCCGGTCGGCTTTGATAGCCGAGCAAAAAAGGGATGGCAGCCTAGAAAACATACGCTGCATTGTCAAGGAAGGTATCGCCAAGAAAAATGCTCGCTTTGTGGAAAGAGGTGGGGTCCTGTACCGGAAGTATCTAGACCGCAGGGGAGTGGAGTTCGATCAGCTGATCGTGCCTCAGTGCTACCGTCAGGATCTGTTGCGCTTGTCGCATGGGGGTTCGTGGTCCGGACACCTAGGAGTTAAGAAAACTAAGGACCGTCTCTTGCAAGAGTACTATTGGCCAGGGTGTTTTCGGGACGCAGACCACTTTGTGAAGACATGTGACACCTGTCAGCGGGTGGGCAAACCAGGGGACAAATCGAGGGCGCCGTTGAAGTTGGTACCTATCATTACGGAGCCTTTTAGACGGCTCGTTATTGATACAGTGGGACCTCTGCCGGTAACAGCCACGGGGTACAGACACATTTTGACTGTGATCTGCCCAGCGACAAAGTTCCCTGAAGCAGTGCCGCTTAAAGAACTCAGCTCAGTTGAGATAGTCAATGCACTACTGTCCATATTTGCACGAGTTGGTTTTCCTGCGGAAATCCAGTCAGATCATGGCACGGTGTTTACGAGCGCTTTGACGACAGCCTTTCTCGAAAGGTGTGGGGTAAAGCTGTTACACAGCTCAGTGTACCACCCACAGTTGAATTCCGTTGAGAAGCTCCACTCCGTCATGAAGCGCGTGTTGAGAGCATTGTGCTTTGAACATCAAACTGACTGGGCATGAGATGTTTGCATGACGGACCGCGCCGCATGCGTCTACGGGGTTTTCGCCAGCTGAGCTGGTGTACGGTCGCTCGCTGCGATCTCCGCTTCGCATGCTTCGAGAATCGTGGGAAGGCAGGGGCGACGACCCAGTCGTGGTGGAGTACGTGCTTAAGCTCCTCGAACGCTTAAGAAGGGCACAGGAGTTGTCAGGTGAAGCAATGGCAAAGGCCCAGCAGAGGGCCAAGGTTTATTATGATCGGACAGCCAGGGCCCGTCGTTTTGAGGTGGGCGATGAGGTCATGATATTGCGCACATCGCTAAAAAACAAACTAGACGTGCAGTGGGAGGGCCCAGCACGAATTGTTCAAAAACTGTCGGACGTCAACTACGTGGTGAGTCTGCCAGGAAAGCGGAAAGCACAGCAAGTTTACCACTGTAATCTGCTCAAACCTTATAGACAAAGGGAAGCAGTGGTGTGCATGATGGTAAACGTTCCTGAAGAGCTTCCGGTCGAGCTTCCGGGACTAGGCTCAGTGACGAACAGGAAAGACACCGATCAGGTCATTAGTGACTTAATCAGTAGAGCATCGCTGTCGCCTGAGCAGAAAACCGAACTACACCAGCTCTTACAAGAGTTTCAAGGTCTGTTCTCTGAGAGTCCTGGTAGGACTTCTGTCCTTACTCATGACATAGAACTTACCTCCCCAGAGCCAGTACGATCCAAGGCGTATCGGGTGTCACCCCGCCAGAGCGATATTATGGAGGCTGAGGTAAAGAAAATGCTACAGCTCGGTGTTATTGAGGCAGGTGAGAGTGATTATACCTCCACTTTGATTTTAGTTGAGGTACCGGGCAAGGAACCTCGTCCTTGCGTCGACTACCGCAGGCTTAATTCCATCACTAAGGATCAAATTTATCCGATCCCTAACATCGAGGAGCGCCTTGAGAAAGTTAGTAGCGCTCAGTTTATTTCCACCCTAGATCTTGTCAGGGGTTATTGGCAGGTTCCACTTACAGAAGAGGCTAGTAGGTATGCGGCGTTCATTTCACCAATGGGAACATTCCGTCCTAAAGTGTTGAGTTTTGGTTTGAAGAACGCGCCATACTGTTTTTCAAGCCTCATGGATAAAGTGTTGCGGGGACAGCAAGAATTCGCTTTACCGTATTTAGACGACGTAGCGATATTCTCCGCATCCTGGTCTGAGCATATGGCACACTTGCGGGCAGTGCTAACCCGCCTGCGCGAAGCGGGCTTGACAGTCAAGGCTCCTAAGTGCCAGTTAGCACAGGCCGAGGTTGTCTACCTCGGTCACGTGATTGGTCAGGGTCGTCGCCGCCCCTCTGAAATAAAGGTGGCCGCTGTGCGAGACTTCCCGCAACCGCGCACGAAGACCGATATTCGGTCGTTCTTAGGTGTCGCCGGCTACTATCAGAGGTACATCCCCAGGTACTCTGATATCGCGGCTCCCCTGACGGATGCTCTAAGAAAGACAGAGCCGCAAACAGTCGTCTGGGACGAGACAAAGGAAAGAGCTTTTAGCGCCCTAAAGAGCGCCCTAACAAGCCAGCCTGTGCTACGATCGCCCGACTACACAAAAGGGTTCGTTGTTCAGTGCGATGCTAGTGAGCGAGGCATGGGCGTTGTACTGTGCCAACGGGAAAATGGAGAAGTAGAACACCCCGTCCTGTATGCTGGTCGTAAGCTGACCAGTCGTGAGCAGGCGTATAGCGCCACCGAGAAAGAGTGTGCGTGTCTCGTGTGGGCCGTTCAGAAATTGTCATGCTATCTAGCCGGCTCGAGGTTTATCATTGAGACGGATCACTGCCCTCTCCAATGGCTGCAGATCATCTCTCCCAAAAATGGCCGCCTCCTGCGCTGGAGCCTCGCTTTGCAACAATATTCCTTGAGGTGCGTTACAAAAAGGGGAGTCTCAACGGTAACGCCGATGGCTTAAGTCGAAGCCCCTAACGTAGGAATCAGCCCCAAAATTGTTTGTTACTGATGTTTTTCTTCCTGAGGCAGGATTTTTAACATATTGCTTTTGTTTAGTGTTTCAAAGTGATGACGTGCTTTCTAGTGCAATTTTCCAATTTGTGGACGCGTTCTGAGGCTGCTAGACTACTGTAAGGAACTAGGCAGTGGTATAAAAGGGGAAAGAGCCTGGCAGGGCTTAGTGAAGGTTGTGCCGTGCTTGCTGACTGACCGGTTGAGTTTCGGCGTAGTTCTAACGCTTGCCGGGAACAAGAACAAAAATGTCAACTCTCCCGAAGTCACTTTGCAGTGTCTTGTGTGAACCTGAACGAGAGAACGAGGCCTTCTCTGTGCGCTGCGCTCAAGAAACGTCGAGGCCGACTTCGGTTATGAGCATCATCGAGCGACATCCCTCCGGACAGCGGATGCAGTCCCCTGACCATCGGGATCTCCTTCCCCCGGCGGGGCGGTCTGTTACGTTTCGCCTACGACGCGCGGTATAGCCGGCGCGGATGCAACAGACGCCGGGGCTTCGTTCAAAGCGGCAGACATTTTGGCCCGTTCGGCGCCGCCGCTACGCCTCCCCGCCAAGCGCGTCCAGGCATGTTCCAATGCCACGTGTCTTCGTGTGTGCGCGTGTGTGTGTGTGTGCATGTTGGTGCCCACGCTTGTCGAAGCGCGGCAGCCGGGGAGAGGAGCTCCCCCAACTGTGAGGCGAGGAGGTCTGACGGCGCCGGCCCGGCGGATGCGTCACCTACTCGTCCCAACGTTCCCGAGCGGCGCCGGCCCGGCGGATGCGTCACCTACTTGTCCCAACGTTCCCGAGCGGCGCCGGCCCGGCGGATGCGTCACCTACTCGTCCCAACGTGCCCGAGCGGCGCCGGCCCGGCGGATGCGTCACCTACTAGTCCCAACGTGCCCGAGCGGCGACGTCACGTGCGCGTCTTTAGAGGCGTTCCTTCTTGCCCTCAACTGCGAGAGTATAAAAGCAGCTGCCCCCGGACGCCAAGAGAGAGGCTCCGATTTCTTCTGTTGAGTAACGTGCTCTCCCGTCTCTCCACTTCGGTCGACCTGACCGCCCGCTCTTTGCGATGCTAGAATAAACAAGTTGTTCTGTTACCAGTCGACTCATGCTTTGCCGGGACCTTCGGATGCTTCCAGTTGTGCCCCAGGCCGCCAGGCCAACGCTACCCTTGGGGCTTGCGACCCAGGTGCAACAACGGGCGTCAGCGCTGAGGTTCCAACAGATGGCAAATTAGTACACAGCTAAACTAAGTAAGATAAGTAACTTTATAGGTCCTATAAACTTGTAAACATTCCCTTACTAACTAAATTAACAAGCATGATGTTACGCGCGCACAAGCAAACATGAACATATCTCACTCGATGACCGCAGAAACTCGCTGCCAGAACGCTAGAGGGAGGAAGAGGGGCAGCACCATCGGACGAAACGACTTTCGTGCTGACTCTCGCTTCAATGCGAACTAAGCGGCGAGAACACAGCGCACACGAAGCTATGAACCCTCGGAACACCTAGACTTTGAACTCATTACAGATCGCTTTGAAGATAGGGCCCGCGCGACAGCGCGTGGCGGCACCATATACGCAGCAACCGCCGGAGTAGAATTCCAACCTCCATCCCTCTCCTTCGCCCGGTGCCTTGCGCACGGCGGAAGACGGCGCGCTTCTTTCCCTATTTCCTCCCTTGCGCGCGCGAGATTGAGCCGATGCATGCTTTCACTCGCACGAACGGCATACGCGCGCGGCGACAATGTTATTCCCCTTGGACTCTATACGGAACATCACGGTGACGGTGACGCCGACGGCACAGAATGCACCTGTGGTGTCTATATTATTACGATATCATCGAGCGATGCTCAAGGAACGAGCCGCCGCGAGAACGACGACGAAGTGGGTCTGTGCCCTTGGCGCGACCGAGTGTCGACCTGGCGGTCTGGCTCCAGTGTAAATAGCCTGTAAATAGCCCATTTCGTCTGTGTCTTTCCACACGTAACATTCTGGTGGAGGTCAGCGATCCCCGTCCTCACCACGGAACTCCGGAGTAATCGGTACCTCGAGCTCGTCACCATGCCTCCTGGTGGCGAGACCGCCTCTGCAATGGCTTCGGCTTGTCCGACTGCTCCAATCATCATGGTTGCCCAACATCGCGACCCTGGTGTGTCCTCTGGCCTGGAGGTAGAGGACGTTGACGAATGGATCAAGCTCTATGAACACGCCAGTGCTAATAACAGGTGGGACCCAACGATCACGCTCGCCAATGTCATCTTTTATCGCGGCGCACCCCACGCGTGTGGCACCAAACGCATGACGACGAGATAACCAGTTGGGACAGTTTCAAAGAAAAGCTCAGGGAACTGTTCGGTGACCCCATTGGGCGCAAGGCTGCCGCGAGAAAGGCTCTTGCGTCTCGTGTTCAGACATCTACAGAGCCGTACATTTCATACATCCTCGACGTCTTCGCGCTATGCTGCAAAGCTGACGATACTATGTCTGAAGCAAATAAGGTGTCGCATGTGCTAAAAGGCATCGCCGACGGAGCTTTCAATTTGCTTCTTTTCGGAAACGTCTGGACTATCGACGCCATCATCAAAGAATGCCGTCGCCTTGAACAAGCTAAGAGCCGCCGTATCACCCACCACATCACGCGGCCAC